>NC_018396.1:4365513-4518013 GCF_000208865.1 Neospora caninum Liverpool | reverse complement strand
CTACGAGGGTCAGTGGAAGGCGGGCGTGAGGCATGGCACAGGTCACATGGAATGGACCAATCTGAACACTCAGTATGCCGGTGAGTTTCGCGAGAGCCCGCAGAAGTCGCCTCGTTCCAGAAGTGCTGCACTCGAGCCGGGCACCTTTAAACGCTCCTTCACTGCCTTTCGTTCTGTCGGACTGATTCTGGGCTTCCTTTCTAAGCATTGACGCCGGACTGCTGATACAAAAAAATAAACGCATAAAGGAGCACCAGAGGTCCGGGCTGTCGGTGGGGAGTCTGGACGAACGCTCTGAATAACACACATGTGGCGTAATCCACTTTGGGCGGGGGCCTTGCATGCATCCGTCTGCTTTCATCCTCACAGCGACCGCGAGAAACAGAACGGCGCTTTCTCCCACTGTACAGCTCTCCAGTTACGGGCGCATGCTCTGCTGGATAAGTACAGGTAGACAAGGATGTGTGTAGGCGCATGCGTCTGTACTGCCGAGATCTATGTCTATATAAATAGAGAGGCTTGGAAAGATAGGCTTCTGTCTCCTGCGTCTCTTGGAATTCCACACCCTGTCGCGGTGGAGAGCAGTGCCGAGAGTGGATACGTTTTTTGCGGATATTTCCAGGCGAGTGGAACGAAGGCCTTCCTCATGGCTGGGGCGTTCAGGCGTGGACACAAGGAAACTCCGCAGAGAGCAGTGCAGAGAGCGGTACGACCTTCGCAGGAAAAGACGCGAATGCACCGAAGGGTTACGCAGACACCGTTGCAGCGAAGAAGTAAAGCAGGACACGAAGAGGACATCTACGCTAGAGACGCATTAAATGTTCCATTCTGGCGTCGCGAGGTTCGCCTCATCACCTCCCAATAGGATCCTACGAGCTTACAGATGTGTCTGATTGACACGCGTGGCCATTCGACGTTTCTCACGTCCCAGAAAGCGAAGAACGAACGTGGTTTCTCTTTCGTCTCTCGCCGTTGCTCCCAATAACGAAAACCCTCCGGTTTGCGATGCCCCTCCGATCTCTGAGCTTCTTCCTGTCGCGTGTTCCCGTAGACGAGGACGTGGCCGAGAGTCAGTTGCGACTGAATCGCTATGAGGGGCAGTTCAAGGTGAGCACGGCAGTTGGTCCTTTTCGTTGCATTCCCTGTCGTGGGCAAGGCAAAGTTTTCTTGTTTCGACCCTTTTCCGAGACAGGGGTGAATGCAGAGAAAACCCGAGAAAACAGGGGTTTCGGAATGTTGCATACGCATTCACACAACCCGCCGGGGCCTCGCCGACTTTCCACGCGAAACCATTTCACGAATCGACTCTCTCTAGGTTGCCGAACCGCTTTGTTTCTTGCATACGCCTGTCCCCGCCGTAACTGGAGCCTTCCATCTCGTCCTCGCTTTTTCTTCCTCTTCCTCCCCCCCCTTCGTTCATCTTCGCTCTCGATCCACTCTAAGGAGTCCGAGCAGATGTACGCTGTTTTTTGCACAGCCGCGAGCGTCCTGGAGACTTCGCCTATCCAGTGAAATCGGCTTGCCGTTCTTTCCCCTTTCCTCTCTCGCCTTTCTCTGCTCATTGCTTTCATGTTGCTTTCCTTCTTCCCGCGTTCTTTCCTCGCTTTTTTTCGGCTTCTGCGACTATCCTAAGAACGGCGTCAGAGAAGGATTTGGTCTTTTCTGGTACGCGAACGGGAGTCGATACGAAGGCTGCTGGCGTAACAACAAAAAGCACGGCCGAGCCCACTACGTCAACGAAGCAGGCTGCGTGCATGAAGGTGAGGGGAGTGGCGAGGAAAGAAGGTGTTGTGCGTGGCTGAACGACAGGAGACAGATCTCGGCTCGAACAACGCTGAAGGCAAGCGTATGGGGCCCAAAAAGCGTATACCAAAGTTTCGCCACTGCTCTGGCCTTTCCTTTGTTGGAGATATCTTCTTTCCCCACATGCCCAGGTGCGTGGGTGGATGTAATGGTAAACCGTCGAGGGGCGAAGAAACAGAAACCAACCTGGTGTCGGTCGACACATTTCACAGAGCCGCTCCGCACTTTCCCCTTCCCCCCGTCGCTCTTGCGCCCCTCATCTCGACACCGCCCTTCTGTCCGCACAGAGCGGCTTTCGCGCGAAGGCCAGACGTGAGAGGAGGAGACATGAGAGAAGAACGCCACACAAACTGTGGTGATACACGCAACTGCAGATCCGCACATCCACACTCTATCTATATCATAGACACTTCTCTCTGTATCCATGTGTATCTTTTTGGGCTGCGATTGATGAGGCTGTGGGGATCGCCACGGTTCCTTCACAGGTGAGGCCTTCCACGTCGAGCCTGTGCGTTTCTCTTCTTCTCCTGTATTTTTTGTTTGCCCCCAGCTCTCTTTGAGAACGATCGGATCGTCAGCGTCAGTCAGCGGTTCACTGCTCAAGAGGGCAGCCTCAAGTCGCTGTCTTTGTCTTCTTCCAGTGTGTCCAGAAAGCCGTTTTTCCCCCTCCCGAGTTCGTTTGGAACGTCGTGTCTCTCCCCTTCTTTCCCGTCGGGAACCGCGCAGAGGAATCTTTTTTCCACCGTTGCCACGAGTTCGGCGAGAATGCTCGTCTCCCTCGACGACATTTTCCTCCTTGAGTTGTGTCGAACCCCCGAGCGTCAGCCTCGCCCTTCTTCGACAAAAAACGCAAGGAGCATAGAGAATTCTCCACGGTGTCCGGAGGCAACGAATGAGTCTGCCTGCGACTGCAGCGGAACCAGGGAACGCGGCGCCAAACGAGGGACCAGCTGGGACGCCGAGCTTAAGATGGTGAACTCGCTCAGTTCACAGGAAGAGGCGGAGCGATCGCTCTGTGGAACGTACAAGTGGATTCTGCGGTAGGTTGCAGACGAACAAATTGCGAGATGCAACCGTCTTGAAACGAACAACGGAGAGGAGAGAGGAGCTGCAACGTGCATGGAAAGTGTGTGCGCTGTGGCGCTAGAAAATACACGCGAAACATGCACTCAAAACTGCTTAGGTGTGCATGCGGTTGTCTCTGCGGTTAGAAGAAACCAGCGGCGCCTCCCACCCTGGCGCCATCTCTTGCGATTGCAATTCGCCTCTCACGCTCTCAAATTACACTCCCTCAGAGGCTCCATCTTTTTCATAACCTTCACGGACGTAGGTATCTACTTGCATATATATATATATATATATATATATATACTTACATATATATGTCTACTTACATATATATATATATATATATATATATACACACGTGATTGTGGACAGAAGCTCAACGGCGTCCAGATTGATCGAAACTTCGTTTTGCGTTTGCCTTTTCCAGAAACCTCAAGACGCTTCGGCGCGCTTACGCGCTTTATCGCAGAATTGCACGCTTTCCGGGACAGGATCCTCTATCTATGTCTTTCCTTCAATTCTGGTGAGGTCCTTTCCGCCGTCACGGACGAAGAACACTTGCCCGTAGAGGAAAGGAACATTTCGTGTGGGTAAACGTTGCGCGCCCTACTTCACGGATGACAACTAATGTATGTATATAAAAGATACATCGATAGATATGTGGATGCCTTAATGGAAAAAGGATTTGAGTATGTGCGTATATCGTGTACCTGTGCATATGTTCATTTTTTCCGCAAGGCCGGCTTTGCGCATGGTTCTCTTTGGTGTATTGTTCCAGTCGGTTCCACTGTTCAAAACCGAGGAAAAGGAGAAGCGCCGATCCAGGTTAACGAGCGGCCAATTCGGACGCTGTCTGGACACTGGAAACAGTCCTTTGCTCCAGAGACGCTGGACGCGTTCTTTTTTTCGGACCTGATGACTGGTTTTTCTGGGTCTCTTTCTGGTCTCGTGCGCTTTCGGCCATTTTCCCCTTTGTGTGTCCTCCCTTCTTTTCTGCCAGGATTCTCGCGGCGGATGCACGGCTTCTCGGAGCAGATAGACCCCTGAGCCGGGTTCTCAGGGTACGAAGGGAACCGGATGCGTCTGTGGCAAACAGTAGAAGGGATGTGTGTGTCTCGGTGCTCGGAAGGAAGGAGGTGATTGTGTCTGCTCCATTGCGCCGATCGGGTTCAAAAGGTGGAACAAAGATCGAGAGAGAGTCGCAAGCGATCCACGCTCGCGTCTGTAGGAAAGCGCAGAGAGGGTACCTGTAATCATTTGGAGTACAGAGGTTGCAACTGAAAACCCGGCGTAGACGCCATAATCGTCCTCGCGCTCCTTTTCTACCAGCAATGCATCTTTTCCGTCCATACGTCTGCACAAAGAAGAAAACGGCACCGGGTTGCTGAACCGCACAAAAACCATTCAGTTTTGCCTCCGTGTTTCGGAGTGTGACGCCCTAGAACGCCTACGCCGATAAACTTCGTTGCCTTCTAGCAAATGCGCCGATCTCTACGCATCGAAAGACCGTTTTCCGTGCGCCACAACCTGTGTAGCAGCGCCGCTCTTCCAGTCGCCTTCATGCCTTCACGCTCTGCTGGTCCCCTGACCCTCAGTCGTCCTCCTGGTTCGTCCTCTCTCTGTCCCGCTCTCCTCCGCTGCCTCAGGCTCTCGAGGTGGCGACGCAGTTCGCACCTACTCCGTCGGACTGTTTGAATTTCGCAAAAAGGAACATCCCCTCTCTGGATTTTGATCCCTCCCCGGCAGCTGAGTCTTCGGGCGACGCACGGACTCTTACGCTTTCCACGGACGCTGCAAACAGGAGTGTCTCTTCAGAGGCAGCCTCGGGCCTTTTAGCGTGCGCGGGGAACGGGACTGAGACGGAGGGGGTCGACGACTCTGGAGCAAAACAGTGTCGAAAAGATCTTGGAGAAACGATCGGCGACAGCAGCGGCGGAGGGGCCGGAAACCGTTGTTTTGCTCTCAACAAGGGGAGTGTTGGAACCAGGAAAAGTGATGGGTTTCTCTCTGGCTTCGGTTCCGACACGGCTGCCTCGCTTTCGCAGCCAGATGCAGGCTCGTTGTCTTTGAGAGAGCAATCCACACTCACACTTGCGCACGCGCTCGGGACGCCGGAATTCGAGGTTGTGGAACGAAGGCCTTTGCTCCTCTCTTCCTTTCTGCGGAGTCTCGTTCTTCTTGCCCAAGACCAGCTTCTTCACGAAGAAGCAGTGAACGACAACGCTGCGGCGCTGACCCCCTCGGGCTGTTTTCCGGCACCGAAAAAGTCTCTAGACCTCGCGCTCTCCAGCTTTACTGTCTCTCTGCTGCAATTCTATGAAACGTGCTCCAGCAACGTGGGGGGAGGGAGCAGAAAAGGAAGTCTCTGTAGTCCTGCAATGCGGAGAAACAGCAGCGTGTGCAGTCGCAGCGGTCGAAAGCGAAGCAGCAGCCTCGCCAGCAGGCGGAGCAGCCTCAGCCGAAAAATGGCATCTCCACACACGTTTAAGTCGCCCTCTCTAGACGCCTTCAAACCTTTCACGGACCCCGATGTCCTTCAAGCCTTTGCACCGTTGCGGCCATTCCTCGCTCGTAACTTCGCCCTCGTGCCGATCGACGCTCGACCGGCCTGCACATGTGAACCGGAGCGGCCAGGCAACTCCAGCGAAAAGCTGAAAGGGGAAGGTTAGACTCATGTCTCGCCTGTCCCTCAACAGCGAGGGAAATCCACTTCTCATATGCCTTGTCCACGGTCTTGTTTCAGAGAAACACCCAACAAAGGCACGCCTAGATGTGTGGATAGGTGCCTATGTATCTGCTGCTGCATGTCGTTCCCTGGTTGCCTTCGCCGGTAGCTTTGGAGACCGCTGCGCCGGCAGCGAGCGCCGCGTCCTATCGGGTAACATAGGTTGCGAGCTGACGCGACGCTGTGTTTCCGTGAAACTGGGCTTTTTCGGCCGTCTTCTGCTTGTTTGACTTCGAAGGTTTCGACAAGGCCGGGCCTTCGCATTCGTCCGTCTTAACGAGTGAAACAAGCGATGTAATTCCACACGCAACGCTGGCGAGAGGTCCTCGTATGACAGGATCGGTCTACCTCCAAGACTTGCTTTCGATGTTGCGGGTAAGCCGGGACGTGGACTGGATCGGCCAGGCTTCGCCGTGTCGCCCCTCCTTTCTCTTGTTCTGTTTTGCGTCTCTATGCTGCGCATTCGTTCCCCGGATTCCTCCGTTTCCTCTTCTTCGGGATCACGCGCCAGTTCCGGACCTTCCCGGACGCGCGAAACAGGGAATACACTGCGCTGTGGCAAGAGATAGAGGTTCCCTTTCCTGTAACTGACTCTCCCTTCGGCGGCTATTGTAGTTTGTGAAGGAACCCGGGGGCGAGAGGAACTCGTTCGTCTGTAGGAATCCGTTGCTACCGGTTTCTTCCACAGAACAGAGAGAGTCGAAATGGTGGTCCACACGCAAGGGCGTATTTATCTCTATCCGTTTTGCAGCGCTGGGGGCTCTTAGTATCGTCCGAAGAGAAAGAAGCAGCAAGACAGCTGTTGTCTTTAGATCCCTCTCCTGCTGCACCAGAAGAAGGTAGGCGCTCCGCGCAGAACTCCACACATAACACGAACCCCCTCGCCCTAAACGTTCACGGCGCCTCTCTGAGGCGTATCTCTGTCTCTTTTTTCTCTGACAAACACGACTAAATCATGGTTTTCGTGCGCTGGAAGCCGTAGCTGAGGTACCTCCTCAAAACGAGAATCGCGCAAATCTCGACTGGTCTCTTGTCTGAAAGCGTGCGGAATGCTGTACGATTTCAAGTTGCACATCTCTCAGCTTTGCCGCCCCCACAAGGTTGCTGAACAGCGTTCCAGAAGCGCGTTGAATGTGTCCCGTGTAAGCCAGGCAGGTCTATGCTCCATGTGTATGCTGGATCTGTTTCGTTTTTTCTTCTGCTAGAACAGCCGCCCCACACGACGGAACAGCAAGGTGCTCAACCCACCGACCTGGGGCCCGCGTCTGGGGCTCCGTCGCCACCGTCAGGGCGACCGGTGCGAGGCGCAAACGCGGAGACACTTGCGGCCGGCTGCCGAACCTCTGAGAAATCCCGACGACGGCTTAGTGCAGCCCCTGGACCTTCAGACGCAAAGGCGGTGAGGCGGTGAAGGGGGGAATCCAGGAGAAAACGCGCTGCAGCGACTATGACGTTCTGGAGTGCTACGCAAAAGAAGATCCGGGCACGCAAACGTATCTTTTTTGTCCCGTGTCGACGATGGTGAACGCTTCTCCTCAAATCTGAGAAAGACGGCGAAAAGGAGCCGGCACACATGCATGTGCGCGCCTATCCGAGGAAGAAAGCAAAACATGTCTTGCCCACCTCTACTTCCTACGCCGAGAGAAAAGCCGGCGCGGGTGTATGCGTCAGGGGGTCCGCCGATCAGACGACAAGGACTGTCTCTGCTTGAGGATCGAATCTTCTGCACGTCTGAACGCGTTTGCATATCTCGTTCCGCCTATGCGTGCCAGTCGGATTAGGAGATAAGTTCCGCAAAAAACAGAAAGGCTGTATACAGGCACGCATTTTGAAAGACAGAAGAGGCGGACTTCGTCTCCGCTTTTTTTCCATCAACCGTTGCGGCTCTGCTGTCTCTCGTCCAGAAAAACCAAGCCGCGCGACCGGCCCCGGCGGCTCCGGACCCCGAGCCGGTCGCGCCTCCAAAGGAGACAGAAGGCCTTACGAACCACCAGACGTCAGGAACTCCCGGCACAGAGCCAAAGGAGACATGCGAAGAAGAAAGACGAAATCCAAGTGAGGGGGCTGCGGCCACATGCACGCTCGTAGTCGTTTTGGGGCAGTCCTCACTGGTAGCCATACAATGGGACAAGAGAGGAAGAACAAAGAAGCGCACGCACAGGCGCTTCGAGACGTGTGTGGAGCCAGGTGAAGCAAGCTGAAAGAAGAGGACCACGACATAGCTCGTCTTCGGTTTGGAAGGAGACCGTTCTATATATATATATATATATATATATATATATATATATAACTACAGGCTCACATGCTCAGGCCGACGCACAAATGCGTGTGTCTTTCCTAGACGGGACTTCCACATCCAAAAAGCGCAAACATTAACAAGTATTGCATTTTTGGCGGTGTTTCAGCGTTTTGTATGTATTCCAGTGATTCGCGTTTTCTGTGTGACTGTTGTTCTTGCGCCCTATCGTCCGCTGTTTCTCCAGTCTCCCTTAGGTCGCTCTTGGGCGATGCGTTCAAGGGCACTTCTCTGGCCGTGACTCCTCTCGAGGTTCTGTACTTTCTGTTCCATTTCCTGCCGGAGTTCCAAGACCAAGAGGAAGCTCTTGCAGCTTTTCATGAGCTTCGGGAAGAAAAGAAGAAGCGGCGACTCCAGAAAGCGACGAAGTCGCCCTCGGCGTTAGACGCCGTTTCGAACGATGCTACGCCCGCGTCGCGTCCTCTCGTCTCTCCACGGCCAGGTGGCTTCTATCCTCGGCAAGGAAATCATGATTTCGAAGAGCCTCAAGTTGCGCCTCTCGCGGAGTCTCCCCCCACGCATGCGCCTCTAGGTCCGAAGCTGAAACCGGTTACCTCAGATCCAAAACGCGGCGGCAAAGACGGGAAATCCGCCTCTGCCCGCCCCGCAGGTGGCCGCCGACCTCTCGGCTCTGAGGCGTTCAGTCCTTCGTCTCCGCAAGGCAGCAGAAGGGAAGAAAAACACGAGGGGAAATCGCGACTTGAGAACTCAGGCAGAAGACGGACGGGTCCTCGCGTCACAATCACGAACGTTCCCAGCGTCATCCTGGAGGAGAACGCCCATGACTCGTCCCCTTCATCACGGCGGGGATGCGATAAACCAGAGAGTCTCGGCCACAGCGTCGGCGCGGATCCGTACAGCGGCTGTTCTAAAGACTTCGCGAGTGGGAAATCCGAACCGAAGAACGCAAATGCGATCCGGGGCACAACTCTGGAGGGACAGAGTGGCGCCCCTCTGACGGGGACAGAGGAAACCCGTCGCGAGGTGTCGGATTTCAGAAGCAACGAGCGTCCACTGAAAACTCAGGCGTTAGGAAAGCAAAACTGGCCACGGCCGTTTGCCACAGCAGCGATCGAAAAGAGCTACCGCAAACAGCTCCGGAAAATCCTCGGGAAACGATCCTCGTCCTGGATGGATCTCGCCTACCGGGAGGTGACTGCCATCGAGGTGATGGTGGTGCTCCTCAAAATCGTCGAGTTCAAGGTAACGGAGATTCTGGAAAAATCTGGTGCGGAAAAAGCGACGGCAAAGGAAAAAGAGAAACGTGAGAGAACAGCTGCGCGGAAGAAACGATGTGAGCCGAGGAGAGGAATAGGTGACGCTGTCGCGGAGTGAAGTGACGAGGCCAAGCTCTCAAGCCTGCGACAGTGTGCTTCATCAGAGTAGACGCACAACGCGTCGTTCGCACCTGAGTATCCTCACACGCTGCCGAAAAAGCTTTAGCCAGCTCGTGGTTGTATAGGAGACGGGGCAAAAGGCGGCGTTGTCTTGTTGAACCGAATGAACATCTACACACGGCGATATGCATATACGTGAGTTGGACCCGCGGAACTTTTCCCTAGGCTGCTTGACTCCTCGACTTGGATCGTAAATCTGCGTAAATGAGAAATTCAGTCAACTGCTTCGTTTCCTTGGCTCGCGGAGCCTCGCTGCCTTCCTCCCTTCGTATTTTTCCTCTCTCTCTTTGCGTGTGTGCGTGTGTTGCCTGGGGTGACTGCCTCTCAGACACCTGCCTGCCTGGCGGCGCACTTGCCGCTCTCTGTCCGTCTGTCGATCCTCGTCTCGGCGATAGCCGCACACGAGATGGCGCGAAACGCCTCTGCCGACAGCGGTTCACAGAAGTGCTGGCCTCGCCCGTCACTGAAGAATCACCCTTTTGCTCCCCTCTTGAGTCTTCTTTCTTCACAAGAGTCGTCCGACCTGCCTGTACACCTCGCGTCCTTCATCTCACAAACTCCGGAGCACGTCCCGCCCAAGAGTCCGGAGCGAGACGGCGACGCGCGCGTCGAACCTGCCTTCCAAGATTTCCTTTCTCAAAAGAGTGTTGCAATGCCACTCGCACCTTCTGCGCAGCAAAACAATCAGCTCTTTGCAATCGTACCCCCTACAGGGCGTGCTTTGTCGCCTATTGCCCGGTCGCCAAGCGCGACAGACAAGCGGAGTGAGTTGGCCTCGGGTGCCGTCAACGACGCGGCGATTTCTTCTGAAAGCGGTGAACGGGAATCCTCAATCTCTTTTTTCTGGGAGGGTTTCGACACCACTCAGTGCCTACCCCGAATCTGTGAAGGGAAAGAATGTGGGAAGTTCGCGGTACTGGACGCACCGCTTGTGTACGTCGAGAGCGAAGACGACCAATCGAAAGAGGGAAAAGAGATCGGTGTCGGAGACGACACGAGTCCCTCAGAGCAAAGTGGCTCAGACCGAGACGAGACGTCTGAAAATACTTAAGCTTTCCACTTCGTTTCCAGTGGAAAATGACAGGTGTTTCGGTTTTGTCGCTCTGCCGCCCACGGGGGAACGAAAACGACAACGCAGGAAAATCCATCAGTTGTGAGTCATCAAACCTTGACGCTGGCTGCAGGCCAATCGCTTGAAGTTGCCATCTTCGGACCTTCTCACTCTCGCGTGAAGCGCCAGAGCCGACACCTAGTCTCTCTTTATCAACCTCCACAACTCAACAAAGAGACATATATATATATATATATCGATAGATATATGTCTGTGCATATATATATCATGCATAGAGGGAGCAGCCTACCTCGCTGGCTGCATTCGTACAGGAAATGTTTATGCGTGTGGGGAGACAAATGTCCATGCTATAGCTGCCTCTATCGATGAAGGAAGAGGCGTACCTCGGCCTCACAAAGTTCGGGAAGGGCCAGAGATCCCTCTCGAGCACCGAAGCGCTTCACTGATGTGCTATCCCGATGTGCGTCTGCATGCAAATCTACCGGCCGTCCCGTAAATATGAACCCATATGTTTGCGGTTGCCGCGTTGTGGCCGCTGGCGCAGAGATGTTTTGTGTCTGTCGTATCTTGTCACGAATAAAACGAGGTCTGGCGACAAAACCACGGGGACACATGCCTTTCTGTCCTCGTTTAGCTCACGACATAGAAACCAGAAGTTCTGGTCATGATCAGCTGCCACAAACAGACATTTACCCATCCACATCGCTTCACGACCTCCGGGTTTCGTCTCTCAAAAAACGAGCCTCCCGATCGACACCGGAAAACTCGTGAATCCGCCCACCGTTTTCTTTTTTCGTGTTTTTCCTTTGGAAATCTGGGGCAAAACCCGGAGGCAGACCTAAGCGTAGCGACACTCGCTTACACCCCATCCGCCACATCTTCCTGTTTCGTTTGTTCCTTTTCTTCCGCTCCGCGAAAAGACATACGTCCGCAGGCCGCTGTTCTCACAAGGCTTCACCTTCCTGCCTTGTTTGCATCACATTTCTGTCACTTCTTCTCTCCTCTCCGGGTCTTCCTGCCTTCGCTTTCCTCCCCTGTCTCTTTCTGGAGCTCTGACGACGGAAAGTGGGGAAAGAATTGCCGAGTTGGGTCTTGCCTCTGGCGTCGGTCGATTCTCGCTTTTTCCCGGCGCCCTCGCTGTCGAACGCACCAGGCATTGTCGCTTCTCGCCAAGCTTTTACGGATTCATGACAATCAGACGAATGCGAGATCGCGTGACATTGCTCAGTGCCGGCGAAGACACCAGGAGAACGCCCCACATGAAGGAAGTGAACCAGAGAGCCGTGTACGCATTCGGCTGATAATTGCGGATGATGATGGGATGGGGCACGGGCAACAGCCCGACCATCGTTGTCTTCTCCAAAAACGCGAGGATGTCCTGCTGATCCGTGACTTCTCGTCGTGCGCATTCCTCTTCAACCTAGAAAAGAACGAACCACTCAGAAAACCTCAAATCGATCCATACACAGATGCACGGATATATGTGTAAAAAGAGATATGTAAACAGGTAGAGAGATTACCTCTCTGTCCACACTGTCCACGGATATCTCCATACATACATGAAGATACACATAACGCAACGAGACAAGGGCCGGAAAGGTGGACACAGCTGAGAAGCGGCGAAGGGAGAGAAGATTAAAAAACGGAAAAACGCGTTCTAAAAAGTGATACCGTCGAACACGGCTAGAGGCACATCTGACAGTCTGCACTTGAAGACTGCACAGCCACCACCGTTCCACCGGGAAAGGGAGACAGTTGCACAAAACCTGGAAAAGGAGACAGTCCCTTCGTACCTGGGGTAGGAGACACTGAATTAAGCGCAGGATCGTCTGGAGAGGGAGTTTTTGCTTCCACTCTTCTAGCCACTCTTCCGTGGGTTCCCAGCGGTCGTCTTCGCCGGCCAAGCTTTCGTCTTCTCGCGCCTCGCCGGCACCCTCGTCTCTTCCCCCTGCGTCTTCGCCCTCAGGTTTCTCGCCGTTCCGCTCCGAGCAGTCTGCCTCGTCTCTCTCGCTCCCTCCGCACGAGTCTATCTTAGAGACCCGCGATCGGTCTCCGCTTTCGGGAGTCTCTGCCACTGCCTCCTCGCCATCTTTCGTTCCGGCTCGACGCGAACTGCGCATCGACGCTGGCAACGTGAGGGTTTCCAAGTCACAAAAAATCTTCTTCTGACGCAAAATCGCGTACACCAACTGGCTGTTCCCCTAAGCAGCGTCACACAGAAGGAGTCCACACCCGGGAGCACATACGCAAACTTCATTATACATATATTTGAGCCTTCCCCATTCTGTATTTATGTGAATCGATACATATTTAGGAAGCCCTATATAGATCTCTATATACATAGATGGGTATGTGTGCAAATAGTTATACCTATAGCTATACATACATGTGTATCTGCAGCTACATCTAATTTTACGACCAGCATGTGGTAACACATGTCTAGACTTATTCTCAGTTTAGGTTTGTAGACAAACGCACGCACGCACCTATGTAGACAAAAACACGAGGCTGGGTCAAACGCTCACATCACACGCGCCGACAAGGAGTTTCAACGAGGTCAGGCGCCTGTCACAATCATCGAGTCATGCGCATGCACGCATCCCATCTAGGTTTGCGGCCCCACGTACATGCATGCACCGCCACTTTTCCACATATATAAAAAAATCTACATTTATTGATATATATTTGCATACGCCTTCAGGCATATCCATGTATGTATCCGTAAGTATATATATATATATATATATATATATATATATATATGCATATCCTTATGTCTACATAAGCATATATACACGTATATATATATATATATAGTGTAGGAGAGATCATGGGGGAAGCGAGGCATCAGTGCGGTTTCCGATTGGCGGCGTCTCTGAGCACCCTGCCTCTTTTTTCCTGCCTCTTTTCGCTCACTTCGAATTGATACTGAATGAGGTTGTTGAAGACATCGAGCAGGAAAAACACGTCGTGGTAGTGCTGCGGGGCGGAGAAGAGCCAGTAGCGTCGCGTCAGTCGCTCCATCATGGCCATCAGTCGAAGACAAGATTCGAGACAAAACGCCTTCACGTACGCGCTCACGTTGCAAAGCACCGTGAGCAGCATGTCCACCAAGCTGTCCGAACTTCCACGGGGCTAAGAAAAACAGAACACTCCGCAAAGGCCTGCAGTTGTACATTTGAATCTCTTGCTTTCACACTCATTTCACCGACGAGAGTGGAGACCGATACTTCCCGCCAGGACGACGCGGGATGACTCATGAGTATCAATGGGACGTGGGAGATGAACCCTCTCGCTGCATTCGTCTGCAGCTGGTGAGAGACACGAGCTGTCTGTGGCCACCCGAATTCGACTGACGCCTCGTGTTCTTTTCTACCAGATACACATTCTACGCTTCTTCGGCCCCCCACGCGCGGATCTGTGAACTCTCTATAGAGTGCCGGGTATCGCCACTCGAGATCTGGCGAGTAGTGGATCTCGTCAAGAGAGAAAAGGAAGTACTGAAGCATGCGCACCTCTCACGTTTTGTGTGTACGTTGTGTGTCTGCGTGCAGAGACGCTTCGAAACGTCTCTTTTTGCGCTTACCCCCGTCGCATCCATGACGACTCGGTGGATAGCGAGACACAGGAAGTCTGCGTAGGTCCCCTGGAAGACCGGGAGATCAGCAGGCGCCTTTCCGACAAAGGCTTCATTCAGCCTCACAGCGAAATCCCTTTCTGCAAAAAGAGCCGCAAGGAACGAGGAAGACGGTGGCAGCTGTCAGTCACGTTCAACCAGAAAGACGCCTCCAAACAGCGAACCCGTTGAAACGCCAAGAGCGCCGAGAGAGAGACGGCGCGCAGGGAGGTGGGGCAACTCTCGGGGCGTGTATTGTCGAAAATACCAGGCTTTCGTCACAGAGGCGGCACATGGTTCCCGCCTACGGAAAGGGGCACAGAGCGCTCGCGTCGAAGAACGCAAATTGGAAGCAAAGACACAAGACGACGCACGCGAGACTCGGAGAAAAAACCGTCTCTCTGGAATCCCGGGAAGGAAGAGCGGGAAGCAGTCAGCGGGGCGTGGAAGACGAGAAGACGTTCTTCGAGGTCGAGAGAAAATGCAAGGGAAAGAAGACAATGCACATGCGAGACAATGCGCGTGAGAGACAATGCACGTGAGAGACAATGCACGCGAGAGACAATGCACGTGCGAGACAAGGCAGGGGAAAGCCCGCGAGCGTACCTGATGAGAGGACCAGGAGAATGAAGGAGCACATGTGCAGCAATCCCATGCGGGAGAGGGCCGTCGCGGCTTCGGCCGGGTTGGCAGGCATCGCCGACTCCGTGGTGAGTCCTGTCTCCTTCACGCGGTTGGTGTCTCCGTTCGTGGAAGGAGACAGAGTGTCCCTATCCGCGGCGGGCCCTGAAGCCGCGCGGCGGTGAATGAAAAAGGATGCGTCGAGGAGCAGTGCGACGAGCGGCCGAAGGAGAGCATCGGCGCCGCGCCGCGAACACACGTGGCGAAGAAAATTCTGCAAAAACGCGGAGGCTCCGAAGTAGAGAGTTGATGGACGAAACACCTATCGTAGACGGCGAGAGACAAATGCAGAGAAACCGCTTTACCGTTTGAAGACAGCCCACCAAACCGGGCTATTCGAGTCCGAACAACCAGTTACGGGGAACCGTTTTCAATTCCGCTCTTCTGTTGCACTGGTCCAAACGTACATGTATACATAAAAGAGCTATGGATTCCTGCAACTACTTGTATAGCCGATACTGCAAGTAGATGTAGGATACGGGCAGATGCGCCGATCCGAGACCACTTTATCTGGAGAGAGAAACGGGAAGAAGACGGAGCGTTTCTGGTTTCTTGCGCGGTTTCCTTCCAA
This sequence comes from Neospora caninum Liverpool, assembly GCF_000208865.1. NCBI lineage: Eukaryota > Apicomplexa > Conoidasida > Eucoccidiorida > Sarcocystidae > Neospora > Neospora caninum. The sequence continues at coordinate 4,502,784 of NC_018396.1, read as the reverse complement.
GATCCAGGCCTCGCCTACCCCATTCAGTGTGAAGAGATGCCACGTGAGGATGAGAAGTTGTTCGCAAAACAAGTCCTGAGAGAGTGGAAAAGCAAAACACAAGGATCTGCAGGAACTCAAGAGAACGGACGCGAAAACGGAGTCACCCGAGTATAACGGCGAGAGGACGAAACGAAGACCGTCACCGAAGGCCAACGGGCAAACTGCCTGCATGCGACCAGCCGCCCCCGAGTCAGGTTTCCATGTGGAACCTAGCACAAAGCGAAAAAGCTGGCAAACACACTACCGAGGGAGACAGCGAGGAGACAGCAACAGGATCCACACTACGGCCTCTCTTGTTGCCTCGAGCGTCTGTGCTTTACACAGCGACAAGAAGAAACTCCTTGTCTCTGGCGAGAAGTCGGGCCTTTCTCTCGCCGCCCCCGCACCGGTTTCTCGGAGATCGCGGCCGAGTGCGGCCGATACGCAGCATTTCCCAAGTGGTGCGTGAGGCCGTCGTAAATAAAATCGAATTCGTCCGTGCGGTGGATTCCCGCAAGCATGCTGCGGAAGACATTCCGCAGGGAAGGGGGGGTTTTCCTGAAAAAGCAATCATGCAAACGGCCGCTTCATCAGATGGGGCGGAGCCTCAGGCACCCACATACACACACGCAGAGAGGTATCTAGTGAGTTTAAGATCTTGTTAAATCCTTTTCTGACGCACTGTCGGGCTAAAGGAGAAGCACTCTGTCGCTGGGGGCTGTCGAAGGCCTCGCAAAAAGACAGAGCCTCCGTACGCGCACACATGCTTTCTCAAGCGCGAGGATGACGAAGTAACGCACTTGCACGCACCTGCCAACCTTATCCCCCTTCGTGGTCTCCGTCTCTTCTGTCCCTGTGCAGAAAGGATATACACACAAGATATGTATTCATATACATTATTTATGTACACATGGATACAAGTGGATGTGTAGAGAAGAGCGTAGTCAAACAGATAATATATATATATATATATATATATATCTGGGAGTGTAATGGATATGGAGGACTCCTTGCTTGTGCACTATTTTCAGCAGCAAGCAAACACGTGTATGCACACGGGCATGTACTATCAATTACCCATATACATATATATATATATATATATATATATGCGTTCATGTACGAATGCATCTGTTCAAACATACGTAGATCCGTACACATCAGCTTCTCTCTCTTTTATATATAACCATCCATGTTTGTAGATGTGTATACATATACACCCATATATTCGTTTAGACAAATATACATGTATATGCATCCGTGAAAGAGCGATGAGCGTTCCTTGTCTGTAGAGAGTTACAGAGATGAAACGAAAGGCGTTATGCTGACACAGAAGATTGGGACCGAGCCTCAAAGAAGCGCTACGCGAGCACTGCCTTGCTGAAATGAATTTCGCTTTGATTTACCCTCAGGGAGAACAAAGACCCCGACATTGAAGTCGAGGAGGACGATCAGGAGCTGTAGAGACGCGGCAACCATCGCCTGCGTTTCGGCGTTGCCAAAGATGCCCTAAAAAGCGAACGCCGATCAAGCCGTAGCAAACAGAGACACCGAGAGCGCGACTTAGACAATCATATGCAGACAGAGAAGAGGGAAAGGTTATAAAGAGCAATAGAGAATATCGACAGATACGGACGTAGTCCGTAGGCTTATACTAGGGGCAGATGTAGAGGTTTGAGAAGGAAGATTCGAAAGCCTCAAGACGAGGGACACGGAAACATATATGAAAGAGAGACAGGCAGACAGACAGGGAGAGAGACAGAGAGATGGACAGGCAGAAACCCAGAGGTCGGGAGCGGACGACAACCGATCCGAGGCAGGCGCGAGAGCGAGGCAGTGCCGCGTTTGAAAGCGCAGAAGGGCGAAAGGAGACAGCATGTGCCCCAAAGCGCTGACGGCAGTGTGGAGACAAAATGTGCAGAAAACTGCCGCTCGCTGTCGAGGCCAGGAGCCCGAAACGAAGACGCACTTCAGAAAGAAAAGCCCCAAAGGAGTCGAGTGTTTGCGCCCCCGGGCCAGAGATAAGACTGCACGGGTTTACGAGGAGAGTGCCGCGCGAAGAAGAAAGCACGGGGGACACGAGACGCTGTCAGATGGCGAGAAGAGCGACAGAACGGCGCGGAGACGGAAAGGAGAAAGGGAGGCAGAACGGGAAAGGGGAAGATGCGACTCACGAAAACACCTCTGTGTGTGGTGTCTGTGGAGCAAACGACGGAGAGGAGTGAGCAGAAGAGATTTGCCGTGTAAGGGGCGTTTCCAGCAGTCGCGACGCGAATCCAGGTCGGTACACGAAGCTGATATTCATCAACAGCCTGAAACACATTCACACGCGCGGGAAAGACGAAAAAACTTTACAATGCTGTAAAAGGAAAGTGGTCTAAACGGAAATCCTTGCTCTGAGAGCTCCACGCAGCGACAAAACTGGACAGCGACAGACGGCGAGAATCCGACAAAAAAGCAACTGGCTGCACGTGCATGCAAGACGCGCAGGCCCGAGACGCTCTCAGAGATATCCGACAAGAATGCACGTCTCCACGCGGGGGGACTCTTTGAAACCCCGCGACCAGCGCAACCTGTGGAGAACGATCCCCCCCCCCCACACGTACGAATCCCAGAAAGGAAAGCACTTTGTCTCCCTGCCGTGCCGCGCGTAGTGACAAAGCCGCATACCTACTCTAAATGTGTGCAGAAACCATTCTGTTTTACTTCCAACCCATCCTATTCCATACACAACTATCTGCATTCACATACACACGTGTATATATATAAAGATATATATACAGAGGTAGCTACTTAGGCGTATATATAAATGTGTATCTATCTCTCTGGAGACATTTGGATAGTTGTGTATGCGTGCTTGTCCACGGACGTCTCTAAACGGATGTGCCTGTGCAAAAACGCGCACTTCAACAAATACTCATACATACATATACATATATACATATATATATATATATATATACATATACACACATATATGTACATATATACATATATATACATGTATATACATATATATACATGTATATACATATATATACATATATCTAGTATATATACATATACATATAGTAGGAGTTTTGACTGTGTGCACTTAGTGTGCGCACGAGATTGGTGGAGCCAGCATTTGGAGACCCGGCAGCGCTTACGTTATATAGGGGGCCTGAGAAGCATGCAGTGAGGCAGTTCATCACCTCCGTTCGGTTGTTTGAAATCCATCCCGAGGGTCGGATTGCGAAATCTGGAGCTGCGCCGACGCCGCCTTTCCAGAGGAAGCGGAGGTCTACTTTGTGTTTCGGCAAGGCGCGAAGAGCCTCCTGAGAGAGCGGCGCGCCTGGCACGATGGCGGTGAATCCGCGGAGAAACAGAAGACGAAAAAGGAGATTAACAATTTCGTTTCCGAGCAGCACTGGCAGGCCTGTCGAGCTCGTCTGGGACGCTGTGGAGGCGGGCGAGACCGTCTCTTTTCTCTCGTCTTTTCGATCGCCTTCTGCGTCTCGTTCGCCATGTTCGCGCTTTTCCGCGGCTCGGTCCTCCCCTTCCGAGTCTTCTTCCCTCTCTGCGTGCGCAGCCAGGTCAGACGGTGCTCGCGCCGCATCTTTCGGTGCCTCGATCGCTTCTCCCGTGAGTTGTGTGTCCCCTGCCGGCGACGGACAGCGCGAGCGCGTGTCGGAGTTCCCTCCGGGCGACAGCGGCGTAAAGTGCGCGAACCAGAAGATTCGCTGCTCCAGGGAAGGATCTTCGAGGAGAACGGGGACCATCCGAGAGAGAAGACGCACAGTCGTCAACAAAGTGCTGGAGTCGCGCAACGTCGCGGGCTGTTGCGACACTGCGTCGGCAGTCGCCGTGCAGACGTCGACAAGCTGCGTGCAACGCCCGAAAAAAGACAGAAGGCAAAGTGAAGGTTGCAGCCTCAGACAGGCGCAGGAAGACCGCATGGAGAGGAAGCGAGAAAGAAGGCCTCGCTCGCCCTTGCTGCCTTTTACCAGCAAGGGCGAGCGAGGCCGAGGATCCAAGCGCAGAAAGTCGCGGGAGAGTTGAAAGGTTTCATCAAATCAGCAAAGGGAATCGAGCGGAAAGACGACGCGAGACCAATCGGGGCCGGAGCTAAAGCTGGGGGGAGAGACAACTTCGAACCGTCTTTCTGGATGTGGAAAAAAAGCGCGCGCAGGCCTCAAGCGAGAGAAACAGACCCGGAGACACTGGAGCAGCAAAGGCGGGCGAGGAAGGAACGAGGAAGTTGGTCAAAACTGCTGCGAGGCTCACACGCCTGTGCGGGCGTGAGCACAGGCACCGCCTCTTCCTCAGCACCGGCTCAAGGCCGCCGGAAAAGATCCGAGGAGAAAAGGGAAATGTCGAAAGAAAGACGCGAAAGAAAGGCCAAAAGAAGAAAGAAGCATCGACACTCACCTGGGTGAGGAGCTTCGCAACTGCGTCGGGATACTGGCGAGCTGTGTGGAGAATTTCTTCTCGCGACCCTAGACCCGCTTCGAGTTCCTGCGCAGTTAAATTGGCCTCGAGGAACGCCCGAAGACGCCGCTGCAGAGAAAGAAACAGAAGGCACTTCAGGGGAAACCTGCAGGCGCTTTGAGCGGCAGGAAGTGCGCAGAAAACGGCGCGGAAGACGGCCACGTAAGAGGACGGAGCGGGAGAGGATGGCCGAAAGAAAACAGGAACCAGGGGCGCGGAGCTCGACAGAACTCCGACGGCGACGAGAGAACCAAGACGAAAATTAGGCAGTGTGGACCGAACGGGACACTTCGGCACGCATCGGCAGCTACGGGCTCCGTACAGATACATTTCCTTTTTACGCCTGTCATGTAAGGATAATACTCGGCGATACACGAATGGCGGCATATCCGCTTCTCCGTCTCTATCCACATATATCAAGATACACAGTGACGGCATCCCGAAGCTGCAGGAGCGAATTATAAAATAACGGACGAAAGAGGCAGAAAACCCCATGCCCACAACATGTAGACAAATCGATTTGTGTACAGATGGAATGGTGATTGTGAACGTACAGGGTGTTGGGTTGCCTGGGTCCCGTCTTCGGTGTTATCATCGGCATCTCCCTTGTTTGCAATTTGGAGGAGGTTGAAGAGCTGGAAGTCTCCACGAGTTTTGCTATCCGCGTTCCCCATGATTGAGACGTCGAGAGCGAGGTTGTCGCTGCAAGCGGGTTCCGGCAACTTCCCGTCTCCTCAGTTCCGACATGTATTTGTTTCCTTCTCTTTCTGGTTCTGCTGGCGTTCTTGCAGGGGCCCGCGCTTCTGGTCAGTTTCCTCTCCGTCGCATTCTTCGGTCTCTCCCTGGAGTAGCGACTCGGCTCGTTTCCTCTCCCGGATGCAACGCAGCCTTCTCCGGCGTCTGCTTCCTCCCTCTTTCCTCTCCTCACCCTCTCTGCTTCTGACGTGTTGCGAGGCGAGAAGATCCGTCCCTGCTTCGGGCGGCCGCGAAAAGGCGACGCAGAGAAGAACCGCAAACGAAACGGCGGCAGCGTAGAGACACAGATGGAGAGACAGAGAGAAGATACGCAGACAGAGAAGCAGAGAGAAGATACACAGATGGAGAGACGGAGGGAAGATAAACACAGATGGAGAGACTATTTCACACGTTTCAAGGAAGGACAAACCCCGCAGAGAGGGTGGATACCCGGGAAGACAAAGAGATGGGGACGAAGATCCAGTAGAAAGGAGGACAGAGAGAGAGACGAGAGGGGAGACGGCGAGAGACGGCGAAGGGAGGCAGAGACGGCGAAGGGAGGCAGAGACGGCGAAGGGAGGCAGAGACGGCGAAGGGAGGCAGAGACGGCGAAGGGAGGCAGAAACGGGGGCGAACCTAAAACGCCGAGCGAGAAACAGTAATGAGAACTAAACGGCCGGAGTCGTCGCGAAACGGAAAAATGAGAGGCAAGCGCGCAAGCAATATTAACTTGCCTGAGAGAGTTGCAGCAGAGAGCGTATTATCACAGGACACGCAATTCAGAAATGAAACAAAAACACACGAGCAGAGGAGGGAACAACAGTGGAAGACGATACAGAGAGGGACGCGGTACCACGAGGGAAGGAAAAGAACGGAGGGGCGGAAGAGAGAGAGACGGAAAGCGAACGGATCTCAGGTTCCTGCAGACGAGGGAATACAGGAAGATGGGGAGCGGCGTTTTCTTTCCGCTCTTCCTCGTCGCGTTGTCGCCGCGAGCATCTGATGCAGGAGAGTACGGACCAATGTGTGTGTAAGCCAAGCGGCTGTGCGGAGACAACCGGAGAAGAGCTTTCGCGTCGAACTGTCTTTCCGTTCCAAGTTCTCTTTTCCCGGATTTCGTCTACAAACAGGGAAGAAGCACGGCGGGTCCAAGCCGGGAAAACCGGAAGGAATTCGCTCTCGGTGTGTTTCCACAGCGGCCTGCAAGACGCCGACGCTACACAGCGGGTTCTGTTGCCCGGGTGTATGTACACCTGAAAAGCCGAAAGAAGCACTAACTTGCGAGGAAAAGGAACTTTGGAGGCAGCAGATGTGGGTCGGCGGGCTTGTGTTCTTCGAGACAGGCCGAGCCAGCCACGATGTTTGTCGTACGCCTGCATGCAGCTGGAGACACAGTTTTTTGGCCTCGACTACTCCCGCGCTGTTCTCTGCGACACTCTGAGCAACTGTTCGCGGTCTGCTGGTCTCGCACGCCTTCTCCTTTTTCCGGATTTCGTCGGGAAACAAGCACTGCGTGCTTTCGCCTTTTCTGTACGCCAGAAGAGCGAGAGGGAACCCCGAAAGATCAAATTCCGCCGAGCAGTTCACGAAACGCGCAAAGACGGCTCTCACGGTCTCGCCAGAGAAGAAGCCTGTCGTGGATTTTTTGCCGCCTCCATTGTTTCTGTTCCCCTTGCGCTCTGGAGCTCACCGAAAAAAAATTCGGCGGCCAGAAACAGGACAGAGAGTGCTCTGGTCGACAGCGTCTCTCTAGTGGGGATGTTTTTGTTTCTCGTGCGGAATTGTCGCAGGTTCTCAGCTGTGTCAAGCTCTCTCGCTTACCGATTTCTCCAATCTCTGTGTCGCGAAGAACGCAGGCGAAGAACAGGCGCATTTCTTCGTCCTTCGTATAGCCTCTCCCTCCACACAATTGTGGTCTCTCCGTCGTCTCACTTTCGAGGTCTGTCTGTCCTCTCTTCTTCTCTCCCGTCTCGTTCACGTGTCCCTCCCTTGTCTCTCTTGGAGAAAGAAGGTCGTTCCTCGTTTCTTCCCAGTTCCATCGGTACTTCCAGTTTCGAGCGTCTCCCTTTTCGCCTGTTGTCTTCCAGCTGAGAGAGAATAGCACAGATTCGGCCCATCTCTAGATGAATCCAATTCCCTCTGAACAACCTCTTCTACAACGTCTCCTCCCCTTTCCCGCTTTTTTGGTCTCCTTCTTCCTCTCCTCTTGTCTCTTCCGCTCCTGGTTTCTCTTCTTGTTTTCCTCTCTCCCCGTGGTCTTCTGGCCGGTCATTCGCTATTGGCATTGCTCTGTTTTCCAGTCTTCCTTTTCCTCTCCCCCCGTCGGGCGCACGCAGCGACGTCTTCTGCCTCTCGCGCGCCTCGTTCTCCTCGTTCTCGCCTCTTTCGCCTCTCTCGTTCACATTGCGAAAACCCGGTCCCAAAACGTTTGTGAGCGCTTCTTTCTTCTCAGCGCATCTCCTGCGGTGGCGGCGTTCCTCTCTGCTGAATCGCGCCCCGCTGTCTCTGTCCCCTCTCCGGCCGGCGCTGAGCCAGTCCGCTCCTCGCTTCGTCGCCGCTTTTCCTGCCGCCAGGTTTCTTAACACCTCTCTTCCTGCGTCTTTCCTCTGCATGCAAAGTGTTTCCGCTGCGTGCAAAGATTCTGCAGAAAAGCATGCGAACGCGCCATAGGCCTCCAAAGTCTCGCCTTCTCAGCTGTCTAGACACTCGCACCTGCGCGGGTCCCTTTTCTGCGCGAGAATGCGAATCTCAAGCTGATCAGATGCATGCAACCAGGCCGGCTCTAGCCCTGCTTTTCCCCGCGAAGAATCATGGGAAACTCCCTGGGCGTTGACGTTACGGCGTGCACCGTCCGAGTCGTCTCAGTCGCCACAGCCCCCAGTAAACCCAACAGGAGCTCCTCTCCTTCGTCTCCCTCTCCGAGCGCTCCATCTTCTCTTCCTTCCTCTCTCTCCTCTTCTCTTCCTTCCTCTCTCTCCTCTTCTCTCCCCTCTCCTCTCCCTTCTTCTCTCCCTTTTCTCTCTTCCTCTTTCTCTTCTCTCCCTTCCTCTCGGTTTTCCTCTGCCCACGCCTCTGCTCTCGCTGATTCCTGCTTGCCTCCGCGGCTGCAGGGGAGCGACAGCCGCGAGGTGCCGTCGCTGGATCCGGTCCAGTGGAGACAACGGGCGTTCGTTCACATCCTCGCGGCGACTCTCCCAGGAGTGGAGGTCCGGCGACTCGAGCACTCGCTGCCGTGCTCTCGCTGCGTTGCCCAGATCTCTGCGGAGACGCCTGAAGAGACGCGCGAAGAGACGCCTGAAGCGCCTCGCGCGAGGGAGAGTGTCCAGGAGCGAGGCCGCAGCTTCGACCGGGATGCGAAGAGAGGAGCAGAATCCGCTGACGCGCCGGGCGAGGTCAGAAGCAGCGAAAAAGGATGCGAGAGACCACGCCGCTGTTCGGTTTTGCGAGACCACGAAGCCCGCGGAGAGGCGGGGACGAACAGCCAGGAGACGCAGGGCGGAGAGGCATGTTCTGAGAGAGGTTCTTCGGAGCGCCAGGGAAGCGAGACTGACCCGAAACGAAAGTCTTGTGAATGTCCTTGCAACAGCATCGTCTACCTGTGGAGCATGGAGTGGAAAGACGTTGAACGGCTTCTCCCTCTTGCGCTCCCGTTTCTGGAAAGAGGCTGCCGCATCGCCATGACGGGCAATGGATGCTTTGAACTCCAAAAACTCCTCCAGAAACACCTTATCCTGTACATCTTTCCGTCTCTGTCTTCTCTCTCTTCCTCTTCTCTCCCTTCCTCGTCCCCGACTGTTTCGGCATCGCCTGCTGTGGCGGCATCGCCTTCCGGTTTGTCTTCCTCCTCTCTCCGTCCAGTGCCGGAATGCGCCGCCAGAGAGCGCGGGGAAGGTGGCGGAGACGGACGGTTTTTTCCGGAACGAGACGGCGAAGAACGCGAACGAGGCCTCGGCGCAGGGGAGACGCTTCCGAGAGAAGAGGCAAGGGGGCGACCCACGAAGGGAGAGGAAGCGTGTGCGACAGGTGCGGCTTCACATCAGTCCCGAGCTGAAACCGGCTTGTCGCGTTCGGAAGAAACGGCGAGAGGATCTGTATGTTTGCGCGCTCGTCCAGAGAGGGGAAACGCGGCGGAGACTCCCAGGCGCATGGACGAGCAGGATGCACACAGCGCGTCGTTGGCGGCGCTAGCATCCCATGTGCATGCAGAGAGCCTCGATGAGCGGCGAGAAAAAGCGAGGTCGCTTACCATCACCTTCGAGCGCGAAAGCGTGTGCATCATCGAGGCGCTTCACTTCCTCATGCAACACTTCCCCTCCACCGTTTTCCATTATGACGGGTGCGCTTTGAAAGTCGGCCAAACACCTGCTGCATGCCGACGTCCCGGCGTCTCCAGTCCCCCTAAGGCCAGAGCGACGGGTTGGGCTTTTTCAGAGAGACATAGGAGCGACAAAAGGAAGAAAGGACGATGCTTTCAAGGCCTCCCGACGCGACTGACGCCGATATGGACACTTTTCTTCTCGGAGGACCAGAAACATGCATCTCTTTTGAAAAACGAAGAAACGTTCATCTGGAAAAATATACATACATACAAAGATACAAGCATACAAACATACAAATATATATATATATATACAAATATATATATATATATATATATATGTACGGAAGTAGGAAGCTCAGAAAGCACCCTGAATGTGTGTCTGTCGGTCGGGATGTCGATGTGTACGCTTGAGCCTGGCTGTGTTTGGTCTGCCTGCAAGCATCCGTTTGTGTTCTGTGGATTTCAGTCGCGTTTTGCTTTTCTGAGTTTGGTGTCGATCAGAACGCGTCGAGCGATGAACGAAGCTCCAGCGGCGGGTCCTGAGGCGGACAACTTCTACGAGTGGTAAGTTCTGCGCGTTTCTTTGGTCTCTGGCCGTCGATTCTGATTTTCCTCTCGCGATCGCTGCAGCTGCCGCGCTTTCTTCTGCCTGGCGTGTCGGCGTCGCTCAACTCTCGCCTTCCTTGTAAAGACCTTAGCTGCCTTACCCACGTGCCAATACAGTGCTTAGCTTTGAGAAAAAGCAAAGTGCAGCGTGTAAGATACTCTCGGAACCCTTTACAACTGTGTATCTTCTCTTTGGAGCAGTGCGGACGTGGTCCACGTTACTGTCTATCTCTGAGCCGTAGAACGGTCGTCGGGGAGGGGCGTGTGAGGTGCTGCGTTTGCCGGGTGTCTTTGGACTTGCGAACCGCCGTGTCCCTGTGAGGAGGGCTGAATTTGGTCCTTTCTCTGTCGCTGGTTCGAGTATCGCGGGTTCTTCCCCTTCGCGGGGGGGAGGGCGTGAATCGCGTTTTCAGATTCGCTGCTCACTCTTGTCTCTGCATGCAACATTTTTCAGTCGTCCCGCACAATATGAGCCGTGAGGTGGGGTTGCGGCTACTGGCTCTGAGAGATGGTCCGCCCTTGGGCCGCAGAGACCGCAAGTTTCAGGCGGATGGCGTTCCTCCAGCTGTGCGCGCGAGGAGCTCCTACCCCACAGAAGACTCTCTGCACACTGGCGCTGTGTCGTGAGCGATGTTTCCGGTATTTTTGTTCAGCCCGTTAACCCCCAAAGAGAGACGCGGCTTCTACCCGTACCTTCTCGTCAATCTGAAGGCTGGCGTGAGCTTTCATAAAGTCCTTTCAGTCCCTTCTTCGCGCTCGTGCGCGCGCCAAGATCCCAGCGATTGCCTCGCCTCCTTCGCAGGTCTAGCTGATCACCACTCCGCCACGGCGTCCTCGTGTTCCGGTTTTTCTTCCTCGTGTTTGAGCTCCCCAGTCTCTTGTGGAGAGACAGAGATTTTGAAAGGCTCGCGTCCGCGGGGCGTTGCGAGCTCGCAGAAACCGCCAGCGGCCTCGCCGTGTTGTCCGGCCTCTAGGCCGCCTGTCGCTTTTTCGCGCACCGAAAGCTTCTGCGCGAGTCAACGGATTGGAGGCTCCACAATAGGAGGGGCGACCTTCATGGGTCTGTGCAGGTGAGAAAGCCTTTCTGTCCCCGTTTTTTGTCTGTCGCCTCTCTTCAAGTCAACCTTCCGGATTTCTGCTTCGCGCATTCGCAGGGCGCGTGCGCGGCTGTGCGTTGGCGTGCGTGGAATGCATGCTGTTGTCGTGTCTCTGCATCCTGAGAGTCTCTCCTCTTCTCGTTTCCTTTTCATCTTGTCTCTCCTTGACCTTCCTCTTTCTCTCTGTCTCAGGCCTCCTCTTGGTCTTGTCTCTCTCCTCTTCTTCTCCCGCTTTCTTCGCTCGCTCCTCTTCTCTTTTCTCTTCTAGAAACTATCTTTTTCTCCTCTCTCTCCTTGTCTTCTTTCTCTCCTTGTCTTCTTTCTCTCCTTGTCTTCTCCTCTTTTCTTTTTTGTTCGTTTTCTCGCTTTTTGCAGTTCCCTTCGCCGCCTCTCGTTTTGCCATGGTGTCTCGCCCTTTGCACGCGTTTTCTCCCTTTAAGAACGCGCACAGCTGCCTGCGCGCCTCGCATCTGCGGCCTGTCCGTACTCCTCCGTTGTCGCCTCTCAGACTGATTCTCCCTGGCGAGCTGTCTCCGAAAAACCTCCTCGAACTGGCTGCAACGGGAGACAACCGCGTGTGCGACATGCTGGTCCGAGACATCTACGGAGGCAGCTACGACGCGATTGGCCTGAAGTCCTCGACAATTGCTTCCACATTCGGGAAACTGCAACACATTCCCGTCAAGTACCTGAAAGGGTACTCACTTGCAGCCTCCGACAGAGAGGCTGAGAAGGCGAAGCCTCGCCGGCGAGAAGAAACCAAGAAGCGAGGTGCGGCAGCGTCTTCGCGGCCTCTGTCTCTCGACGGCGCGTACTCTTCTTGTTCTTACCTCTTCCGCAGGCAGTTGACCTGTCAGGCTTCAGCAATTAATTCATCGCATGCGGCCACCGAGATCCCCTCGTCGCCTCGCCATTGCAGCGTCCGGTCTTCTCGGGACGCAGGCGACGAAGACCGAAGGGATGTGGAAGGAAACGAGGAAGCACCCGACGAAGGACGGAAGGCGTCTCTTTTCCTTCCCCGGCTGGGCGTGGGGACGCAGGAATGTTCGCAACTCTCCGGCGGAGCGAGACAGTCTTCGCCTGCGCGGATGCCTCGGGCAACTCCAACTTCCTGTGAAGGGCGGAGAGAGAGAGAAGACGAGAACAAGAAAGCGCACGACGAGAACAAGGAGGAAGGAGACACTGGCGTGCAAGGGACAGCTGCCGCAGCAGGTGCCGTGAAAGCTGCGGCTGAGTCGCCAGGGAGGAAGAGCGAGAGACGCGGAGATTGGCATGCGCCAAACATTGAGTCGCCAGGGAGGAAGAGCGAGAGACGCGGAGATTGGCATGCGCCAAACATTGAGTCGCCAGGGAGGAAGAGCGAGAGACGCGGAGATTGGCATGCGCCAAACATTGACGGATCGTGGTGCAAAGGCTGTTGCGGAGGACCGTTTCTTGAACGCGAGAGTGAAGCGGTGGAAGGCTGTTGCCACGCAGACACGGTGTGCAAGTTCGAAGAAGAATGGTCCGAAGACATGGAGTGTGATTGTTGCTGCCTGTCTGACGAGTGCAGCTGCGAAGAGAGAGAGAGGGATCTGGAAGATGAGAGCTGGAATTCGAGTGTCTTAGAGGAAGAGGAATGGGAACCAGACCGGCTAAGCGAGTTGACAGACGAAGACAGCGTGATGGCTCGGGACGAAGACGGAGACGCTTCGTTCTTCAGCGCCACGACCGCAAACGCGAGAAAGGGCGAGAGAGAAGACGGAGAGACAGGGCGCGTCGAGAGACTTCCCCAGGGACTCTCCATATCCTCCGACGCGGCCGAAGGAGACACGGCGCGGAAAGTTCAGGGGAACAGTGGAGACAAACTGTGCGAAGCCATTCTCTACAGACGCGTAAGCGAGGTGGACGTACTCCGCGTGTGCGCCAGCCTCACGCACCGCCGCGGAGTCCACAGGGTTCAGTGATTCACGCTTTTGACAAGAAGGAAGGACGAGAATGCGCAGCATAGTCGCCCCATAGTCTTGCAGAGAAACGACAGAAGGGTAGCGAGATTGATCTAGGCAGATAAAGATAGATCGTTGGATTCAGGCAGCTCTCTGTATCTGTTTATATGTGGATCGCCTTAATACAGAGAGATCTGGATAGATATCGATAGACACAGAGAGGTACATACCCGCACGAACCACAGCACGCAAGAGCGCAGATGTGTTGAGATGAACAGGGGTGGCGATCTATGTCTGCCTATGTAGAGGACGAAGAGGAGCTTTCCCTTGGCATGGGAGCTTCCTGGGCGAGAGCGTGGCCCAAAAGGCCCATTGGTTTTTCGTCGAAACTTGTGGGCTGTTGCACGTGGTGGCGGTTTCCAGAAAAGGGCGAGACGGAAACGGGGCCGAGTGTCGGAAGTGTTCCAAGGCAAAACGCAGCGTTGCAGCAGCGGCTCTGCTCGTTTTGCGCTCCTCAACTGAGTCGCGGATGGCGTTTCGGTCTTGTGCGAAAGCGGGTTTTTCGCGTGCTCGTGCTTGTCTGCAGCCGACTGGGCCGGATATTGTCCGGTCGCTCTTGACGCTCATGAGCTTCAACGTGGCCCAACAGGCCTACTTGCATGCGACGCTCCACGGCCTGACAAGGTGTGTGTTTCGCGCTTTTCTCGCTGCGCCTCGGAGCGCACCGTCGTGGTCGCACGTGCCCCGTGTCCCCTCTCGGCGGGCTCTCCTGCTCGTCGTCAAAGCATCTTGGTCTCTCTGTCTCTCCACCCTCCCCCACTTCCTCACTCTCCTGTGTCCCTCTTTCTCTGGCGTTTCACGCGTTCTCGTGCGTTCTTCTTTTTCTTCTCTTTCCCTCGCGGGCAACGTGGCTCACAGATGGATGTGGGGAGGAGACGCCGACTTCCGTCCCGCTCTTCTGTGGCGGTCGTCATGGCGCTGTTCTCCTCACTGAGTCTCTTTCTGCGCTTCAAAGGACCGACTTTCAGAGACGCGTTTCTGCCGAGCCGTGTCCGGCCCTGTCCGCACTGCACAGCCTTTTTGCGCGCTTTTTTCTTCTTTGGAGACGCGGTTTTTCGGCTCCCCGTTTTTCTCAGGATCGCCCTCGTAGGGTTCCTCCTCGACGTGCCGGCCTTCCTCGCCTCCCTCCAGCACTCTGTGCGCTTCTGGTCGAGAAACAAGGTCAAAGTCTTCTTCTGCAGGTACGTTTGTGCGCCAGGTAGTCCTGGACACTGAATCCATGAGCGTGAACACTGTAGTTCTGCTGAATAGATTTACACGATTTTAAATGTTAGGTCGGGAACAAACTGTGTGGCGAAGGCCCAGAGAGGCCAGAAACAGAATCATCGAGAGAAAAAGGAGGAAGGAAAGAAGAGAGAGAGACGCAAATTTTGGAGGAGACGGGCCGTGGAGAAGAAGGAATGAGAGAAAAACGCCGACCCTGAGGAGAGGACAAAAAACACAAAGGAGGCGCGGGCCCGTCCTTTCAGTTCCGTCTCTCTCGGTGTTGGCGACGCTCGAGTGTCGCCGGAGCTTTTCTCTCTTTGTTTTTTCGCGCTTCAGCTGCTCATTTCCCCTCTCGTCTCGTGGTTTCCGCATCCCTCCTGTTCTTCTGCGTGGTGTCTCTGTCGCTTTTTCGCCCGTGTGCGCTCTGTCTCGTCTGTCTCGGTTGTCTCTGTATTGCCTCGCTTTTCCCGTTCCTTGTTCTCTTGCGTGTCCAGTTTGTCGCCTTTCCTGGGTGCGCTCGGCGCCTCTCTGGCGCATGCACGGTTCTTGTTTTCCTCCCGAGGCGCGGGCCACGCCGCGGACGCGTGTGGCGAGGACGCGTCGCTGTCGCCTGCCTCATTTCCTGCCTCGGACGGTTGCAAGAAGAGTGAAAAGAGTCCCAGCTATTTGTCGACTTCGTGTTCGTCCTCGACGCGAACGTCCTCGCCGTTCTACGCCTCCGAGTATCGCACCTGCTTCTCTCCAACAAAACGCGAAGTCTCTGCGCTCACCTCTCGCGCGCCTTTGCGGTTTTCGCCTTGCTCGTTTCCGGCTTCTTGGACGACGTGCGCGGCTTCCGCTTCTTCGCCTTCCGCCCTTCCGTCCACGTGGCTGAGGGCTGCGGGGCTGACTCCGGAAGCGCGCCGTAGTCACGAGGCCGTCGAGGACGGCGAAGAGGCGAAAGCAACGACGTGGCCAAGCGCGTCGCTGCTTTCGCCTCTTCGCGGCAGCGGGAAACAAAGACGCAGGGCGTCCTCTGTGCCGGCGCGAGCGCGTGGAGCAAACGCAGATGAGCTACGAAGCGAAGACCTCGAAGACGAAACCAAAGACGAGGCACACTGCGTTCGCTTCTCACGCGACAACGCACCTGCCGTCTTTCCTCACTGGGTTTCCCACCCAGTCCCTTTCTTCTCTTCATCTTTTTCTTTTTCATCTTCCTCTTCTTCATCTTACTCTTCTTCATCTTACTCTTCTTCATCTCCTCATCTGCCTTCTCTCATCTTCACGCGTGCTGACCAGGCAGAGGCGAGTGCTGACGGGAGTAGCGCTTCGGGGTTTGCGTCTGGGCCGGGTCTTCCGGCCTCATTGTCTTCGCTGCTGTGTGTGGAGGGGAGTGAGAAGCGGGAGGTGTCTCCTCCGCGAGCGTCCGCGTCCCTGCCCGCGGAAACGTTTGCGGAGTCTCAGTTTCTCCCGCCTCTTCTGCGCTCGCCGCCTCAGCCGCCGTTCTCGCCTTCGACGCCCACCTCCTTCGTCCCGAATGATGCTCCGTTCTCTTCGCGTTCGCCTCGCCCCGCCCCATCTTTTCTGCCTGCGCTCTGTGCCTCCCCTCCCGAGCCAGGGCGCGCCGCTGTCGCCTTGTCCGCCGGAGCCGCCTCGCTCGCTGTCTCTTCCCCGTACACCTTGCCATTTGACACGATTGCGGAAGAGACGCAAGAAGACATGCAATCGGCTTCTCCCCTCCTTCTTCCGCAGCCCCTCCTTCCTCCTCCCCCTCCTTTCCTTCCTCCCCTCGCGTCTTGTTTCCACGTTCTGCCAGGCAGAGAAGAGCTGCTGCGCGGCGATGATCATGCGAGCGAACGAACAGCGGAGGGAGATCAATACATAGATCAAGAGAGAGATCAATACATAGATCATGAGAGAGATCAATACATGGATCAGGCGAGAGATCGATACATAGATCAGGAGAGAGATCAATACATAGATCGAGAGAGAGATCAATGCATACGTCGAGAGAGAAAGGGACGGAGACGCCGGGACGACCTGAGAGGAGGAAGAGAGAAGCGAGTTGTAGGGAACTTTCCGGAGAGGGAAGGAACGGCTGGTAGAACGGCGTTGGAGGGGGCTAGGGACAGAGCAGGCGACCGAAAAGGAGTACGCGAAGAGTGAATACCAGCTACTAGGAGAGCGACCAAGAGACGCAGATAACCGAGCAGGTAGCAACGAAGGGAGGGAGAGTCTCCTTAAGTCGTTTCGTGTGTCTGGACCTTTGGTGCGTGCTGGGAGCGAAGTGCCGTGTTCAATATGGTCTAGGGAAGTTTCGCGAACTGTGGCGCGATGTTCACTGAGGAGAAACCGAGAACGGTTTTTTCTTTCTAAGAAAACAAGAGGCAGGCAAAGAGAGTGAAGGCCCCGTTCTTGGAGCCTCGATATGTTGGTCCGTACGCCGTAATCACCTCCACGCCCGCCTCAGCCGTTTCGGCGCACAGACACAGCCGATTCTCCCTCGCTTCTTCGAGCGAGGAGACGATGCGGCGGCGCTTCTGCGCTCCGCAGTCACAAGCGGAAGAAGAAAATAGTCTTGGATTTCGTTCCCATACTGTTTACAGATAAAAAGCACGCCTGATTAGGTAGAGAAACACAATGAAGCACGCGTATATACAATATATATACATATATGAGCCGGAAGAAGGGAGGAAAGTCGCTTGAATCACGATCCCGACCGACAGGTTTCCTGTCGCTTCTGTGAATGCCGCGGAATCGAAATGCAATTTCCCTGCACGATGGTGTCGCGATGCCGCTCATCTCGAAAACGAACTCTTCGTCTTGTGCGACTTTCCGAGCCTTGCTGCGATAAAGGCCGTCTTCGCTGGGCGCCGCTCTACAGTCGGACCTAAAATGTGGGAAGCCGTGTGCAGCAATTGGAACTGGTGACGCTTACCGAGGTGGGAAGGCTGTCTGTGCGAGAGACCCATCGCCGAGAACTGTGCCGTCGCCAAAATCCGCGCCCAGCGAGAGAGCGAAGACCCCGCACCCCACAGAGAGGCCCTGGAAACTTTTGGACACGCCGCGCGCTCCCCCACGACGCAAATGCAAGCGCGGGTAGTTGCGACAGGTTTGACACGCGTTGCCTGGCGAAGTCCTGTCTCGTCGGCGCAAGACCAAAGAGACGCTTCTCCCTCCGTGCTTACTCGAAGGTCTACGTCCCAGAGAGTCCTGTCGCCGGGTTCCGAATCGTGCGACCGTGTGTAGGAGCAGTCGCTGAGAAGGATACGATCCTGAAATCTCCCTTGTGTCCAGCTGTCTCCTGGCAATCTCCGGTTTTTACGCACGGGGGAGGCGCTACATTGGCATCCGTTTTCCTTGGCGCGCCCCTGGTCTCTCCTCCCATGGGGCTCTCGCGCCTGCAGCGGCGCAAGGCAACTTCGTGGAGTTTTTTTTCCCGGAGCACGAGAGCTTTTCTCTGGACTGCCTGTTCCGCCTCTTTGCCTGCAGCTAGCGGCCCTCGCAGGGTCACCGAGACGCGGAGACTGCTAACTGCCTTGTTTCCCTGCGATGTGTTGTGGCGACGGTCCCAGAGAGAGACGGCGCTGCGACTCGGAGCAGTTGAGAGGAGCTAACCGACCTGGGGTGGAAGCACGGTTTCCAGTCCGAGAGGGACGCCTGGCTGTCGAGAATTCACCAGGCTCTCTCGGCAAAAAGTGTGCGCGAGATGTCCCCCGCGTCTTCTCCGAAGGACGTTTCGTATTCCGTCGCACACGGCCGCCAAACAGGCGACTGTTCTCTTCGCCGTAAAGAGAGACATGGCAAAGGTGTGAGAGAGTGGAGTGTGTCGCTCTGGAGCTTCTTTCCCGAAAAACCAAAACGTCACCTGAGTTTTGCCCTGGGATAAACTCTGTATTGCTTATACCTCCAGAGAACCTTAGCGACACCAAAGTGTCTTTCCCTAGCTCTCGCACAAGGAAACCGCGTCTTTCGCGTCCTCCCGGGAAGCGTGCAACTGAAGCACGCGGGTGTCTTTAGGATCTGTAACACGCTCCCAAAAAACCGTTTGGAGAGTCTCTCGGCTGCTGCGTGCGTCTTCTTCGCCCGTGTGGGGTCAGACTCGTTCGCCTGGTTGCTTCCGCTGCAAGAATCAAAGAAATTTCTCGTCCGGCCTGCCTCTCTTTTCTAGAGAGAAGAAGTATGCAGGTGCACTACACTGCCGCCAAGCTGTCGACTTCCGACTTTTTTTTTCCTCCCGCGAGTTCCCGCGGGCGAGTTGCGAGCGCCTTCTTGCGTTTTTTCCGGTCTCTGCGCCTTTCCCGCTAAGCATCTTTTCTGGAACTGGCGTCCTCTGAAAAGGGAGAGACTCCCCGACGCTACCACGACGAGGTAACAAAGGAGCGTCGAGGACTCCGAAAACTTCCTGCGTCTCTTGTGTGTGCGTGTGTTTGTGAGCACATACACAAATATATCGCTGCATATACTGCTGCACATCTACGTTTTTCTATCGGGATACACACGTGTCCTCTGACGCCAAAAGGCGCCCCGCTATAGACGCGCGCGCTCACGCCCGTCGTCTCCTACGAAACTGTCGTGGTGCCCCAGAGACTGCGAAAAGAAAAAAGAGAGGGAGCAGCCAAGGCGCTGCGCGCTCTTCTCGTCTACAAAGACAAATTTCAGACTTTTTACACATGCCTGGCGCTGAACCGACGCCGTCTGCACTTCCCACACCGCCTCTCTCGCGCGTTCTTCCTCAAGCGCCACACGACATGTTCCTCGCACCTCCACAGATCCAAACCACCTTCGTGCACACATCCTTCGACCCAAGACTCTCCCCACACGTGCCTCTGAGCATGCCTCCCTCCTCCTGGATCCTTCTTTCATGCATGTCTCTCGCCCCCTTTCGGTGCCAAAAATACTCCTCTCACCACACGCATATTTTTGCGCGCGGACGAGGCGCGAGGAAGAGAGAACGTGTCCCTTTTCCTCTGCACCAGTCTCTATCTTCCGTCCCCTCACCCCTTCCGTGCTCAGGGACTGACGGACTCGCGCACGCGCACAGCTTCACACACGCGAGGAGGGCAAAGTCGTGACCTGCCTTCCCCCTTCTCCTCCACGTTCCGCGTTTCCCCCACAGTCGCCCTCTCCCTCAGAGGCGCAACAAACTTCACACGGCTTCCTGCCACCCGCATCCGGTGAGAGAACGAAGGAACGCGCGACACGGACACATACACATTTATACGCTGCAAACACAAATTCACAAACGATGCACGACGCTCTCGCCTTTTCCGTGCGTCGGACCCGGTAGATCCACGAAAAAAATCTACTCGCCGCGTCACACGGGCATTGCTACACATGCGTGTACGTGTATGCAGATGTGCATAAAGCAAAGTAACTATCCATCACAGAAATGCATGCACGTCCATGCAAGCATATATATACATATACACATGTATATTTTTGAGTGTATATACGCCGAGACACTCAGGTGTGTACATGCGGGTGTGTATGTCTCGCTCTGTGTTGTGGGCATGGCCCTCCTTTTCGCTTTTCGAACGGACAGGAAAATGCACACACATACACGTGTCAAACAGAGGGAGCGACACGGGCTGAGACGCCGTCTGTTTCCGTCCCCTCTTCAGGCGATTCCTTTTCCCAGAACGCACACACGCACAGACTCGCGAGAGAATCCGCTCCACAGACACGCCCACACACAAGACACTGTAAGAATCGGTGCGGCCAACAGAGAAACCAGAAAAGGGAAAAGACGCCCCAAGAAGTGGCTCCGAAAGACTCCACCATTTCCATCGGATTTAGAACGCCGCCTGGACAGTCGCGGGGCTGACGTTGTTGTCCACCAAGTGTCTGCATAGACACACCAAACCGCAGAAACGGAATTCGTGGAAATCGGAAGGCTCTCTCGAAGCACATTTCGCCACACACAGAAAAGGGCCGACACAGCTATTTGCGCCCCTCCACAGAAAAGAGATAGAGAAATGGAAAAAGAGGCAGGCACACAAGCACATACAGCGACAGATGGGAACACGCACACATGTACAAACGTATGGAATTTGCGTGTGGATTCGTTTTTGGACAGAAAGAGCACACGGAACGTTACACACAAATTCAGCAACAGAGACCCAGAGGCATCAAAAGAGAAGGAACCCACAGATCGATCAAAGAGAATACAGAAGGGGGGAGAAAAATTCACATACACACTCTCTGAGTGGATGTCCAAGAACGGCGCTCACATGTCGGGAAAGCGTCTTTATACCTACACATAGCCAATGTATAAACAGCAACGAACGACCGAAACAAAAGGCCTATTCTGGCATCAAAGTATATATATATATATATACGTCGGTATAGCTATGCACATATGCAAAAACAATCCACCTATATATATATATATATATGTAATTGAAACGTTCGTCGAACCGTACCTTCGGATGTGCGCCTGGGCTCGGATGATGAACGGGGCTCTCTTCATGAGCTGTTTCTTGTTGCGCTGTCGGACGTAGAACGCCTCGAGGACGGAGACGACCGGTTCCCATGCGCTCAGGCAGTCTCTCTGGATTTGCGTCAGTTCCTTTGCACCAGTCTGCTTGAGGAAAACCATCGTCTTTCCAATCTAATAAAGAAAACCGCACCAGAGACACCCAAAACACACGTCGAGCTCACTCTCAAGAAAGGACAGAGGCGAAGTGAATGCACAGGCTCAGCTGATCCAGTCTCGCCCCTCCACACGCCTCGTAGCTGCCTTCAGAGACAACCCCCCCACGTCAATCTCCAACATGCGGAAAACTCTAAACTCCAAAAGACTTGCTTTCACCAAGTCACCCAAACCCAATCACCATGGAACAACGCACTTACATATGCGGATACGTCTTTACTATAAATACCCCCCAACACGGATTTCCGCGTCGCGCGTCGCAACCTAATGAACGTATATTATTTATACATATACATAGGGATAGAATATGCACATCGAGAGACGCCTCTCTGCACATTTCGCCGATGTGTCTGGTAAAAAAAGACAGGACGATCTTGTAGGAATCGGCAAATATTAGGGGAACGCACGCAATCTCCAACCGCAAGTACCGCCGGCGACCGCTACCGTATTGAAGTCGCATGAATCCCCTAACACGTGCTACAGATCCACAAGCCTACGATATATATATATATATATATATATATATTTATATGTTTTCACGTATACATCTATCTATATGTATTTTTTGTACAGAATTCGTGTGGCTGTTGATCCGTGCCGGGGCATATGATTGCGAAGCAAATATTCGAAGGCGTTCCCTCCTCGCAACGAACCTCGTATTCCTCGCGCGGGAGTTTGCTAGAGGTGATGAGTCTCTGCGCTGCCTCCTTGGGGTCAAGGTTGGGGTTTTCCGACGCGGCGAGATCGATGAACTTGAACTGGTACAGAAACTCCTTGAACGGTCGCCTACCAAAACGCAAACATGTATGCACAGGCTGCATAAAAATCTACCCTTCCTCCCTCTTTTTCTCACGCATGTACATCGATGGATGTCGCTATCGATCAACCTGCCTTCAGAGACAGATTGCACACCACCAATGTGTATACATCGATGGCGACACGCACCGTTACAAATGTCGAGACAGAGGAAAGTAGCTACGCATACAAAATTAAGCATATATGCATTCGCGTGGAAATGCGAGTTGCATGTTCTCCATCTCAGGGTTACCTGTAGGAGTAGCCAAGCTGACGCAGCTGAAGCGCTTCGAGGACGGAAAGAGCGTGCAGCTGAATGAGCATCTTGGACGGCACCCAGTCAAGGGGTTTCTTCGTGTCGTTGGGCTTGATGCAACGGATGAAGTGAGGCTCGGTGCTCTGAAAACAAAGAGAGATTCCGTTTTTCCCAGTCGCATGCAAAACGTAGGCATTTCACCACGCGCATATACACACGCACGCACAATATCACCCGCGTTGATCATGTGTATATGTATGTATGTATATATATATATAAAGAGTATTTGTGTCTATTATGTGCGTGTGTGTACTTGTACGCTTGTGCGTATTTATACTATGTGCAGGTACACTAGTGTTTTTGGATGTGCTGCTTTGGTCTGGGTTGCCGTGGCTGGACGCCGTTCTTCTGTTTTCCCCTCTCTTTTTCTTTCGAGGACCAGGAAACGTACGTTGATGAGTTCCATGAGGCTTTGGAGTTGCGTGAGGAACTGGGAACCAATGAGTTGGCCCTTGGCCATTTTGCCCTTCTCCATGACAATGCCGGCGAAGAGTTGCGCGACGACGGGGTTGCTGCTTTGCTGGACGATTTCCATGATTTCTGCGCGAAGCACGTCCTTGTTCTTGAAGAGGAAACCTTCGGCGTTGTACTGGATGTCTCCGACGGTGTGGGCGATGAGGAAGTTGATGTTCGGGCATACCTTCGCAGGCTTGAACTTGTTGGTGCCTTTGAGGGTGTTTTTGCAGTTGGAGAGGAACTTTTCGTCCGAGCCGCCAGGGGCGAGGCACTGATCTTCGAGAGCAGAGAGGACCGAGCCGTTCTTCGCTGTCAGGATCTTGATGACTTCCGCGTTCGAGGTGAAAACCAGCTCTTTGGAGGAGATACCTTCGTCGCGGTACAGCTTGCTCTCGCGGTCAAAGACGATGTCGACAAAGTTCTTTTGCAGCATTTCGTTGGTGATGTTGATGAAGAACTGCTCCAGCGAGTTGTTCTTGAAGACCTCAAACCCGAAGATGTCAAGCATTCCCATAAACACCTTGAAGTCTCCGGGAGGCTTGATGTTGCGGTTCAGCCCCGCAATGATCCACATGAACAGCTTGTCGTACATGGCCTTGGCGAGCGAAGACTTGAGCATGTCGCCGTCCTCCTGCTTCCAGCGGCCCTTGATTTGCTGTCCGCCGGCGTAGGAAATCTTAATCGTAAGCTCCTCGCGGACCCGCTGGGCGTCCAGGAAGAGCAGCTGGCAAGCCTTGTTGAAGACCTCGAGGCTGGCGCCTTCAATCGCCGCCGCGTCATCGATGCCGCCGTCCTTCGTCGCCGTCACCTCCACGTTGCCGAGCAGCAACACGCCGCTGACGATGCTCCACACGCTCGCCACTTCGTCTTCCGTGAGGTTCATCGACCGGAAAGACTCGCAAACCTCCTGGAACTCCGCGACGTCGTCAATCCCCGGCGCGTCCAGGCACAACGGGTTGATGTACTTGTACTCTGTCAGCGGGAGAATGTGGAAACGCTGCTTCATCGCTGCGTCCGAACCCTTGCACATCTGGTAAAAAATGTGGTAGGACCGCTCCTGCTCGTCCTGCGTCAGCACGCGCGACTTCTCCAGCAAGAAAGCCACCACGGAACCGTACTTGATGCCTCCCTCGCGGCCCACGTCCAACTGCATGAAACGGCCGAAACGCGACGAGTTGTTGTTACGAATCGTCTTGGCATTTCCAAACGCCTCAAGAACCGGATTGGCAGCCATAATCGCGTTCTGAATACGCAAATCCATCGTACCGGACTTCGCCGCCGCAAAGTATCTCATAATCTGTTTCGTCGCCTCGGTCTTTCCCGCACCCGATTCACCTGAAGCACACGCCCCAAAAATGTAGACATAACCGAAAACCCAATTGTTTCCGCAAACACACATACATATACACACACACGCACGGATATCTAGACACACAACGGCTGAAGTGCACGCAATGATCAGTATGTTCAAGAGTCGCACATATATATATGTGTGTGGAAAAACCTAAAGGTAAGGGCGTCGGCTTCCACGTTACGTTTCTTGCGTACCGGAGACAATGATGGTTTGGGATTTGTTGACAGCGTGGAGGTTATCGAGAGCGCGTCTCGCGGTGTAGAAGACGTGCGGCGCGAGTTTCGTGAGGTCAAAGGTGTCTCTGTACTTCACAATCCAGTCGAGGGTGGTGTTGCCGAGATCGCGGAAAGGGTTGATGGCGACGACGAGAGGGTCAGCTGTCGTGTAGATCTGGTTCTTCATGAAACGGACCTTGAGGAAATCGAGGACGCAGGGGATGTTGGTGTGTGGCAACATGCCAATGTCTCCGTAAGTCATGGGGTCGATCTGGCTGTTCACGTTCCACGCATTCGCCTGTGGGACCTCGAACGGCTCGTCGAACCCAGGCGGATCAATCTGCACGCACGTCAAGCTTCCCTTGCCCGATCCGGCCTGCACCACGCACTTGGCAAACATCAGGTCCGGATGTTCCTTGACCGACGGAGCCAAGTCCGTCCAGATTTGGAATCCCTGAAAACGCAGACGCACACGCCCGACACGGGGAACCAGACTGTCCACGAAAACACAGCCAGTGGGGGAGGGGGGGTTTGAGCCCTTGAGGGACCGCACGGCAAATAGAGTGCACGGGAAAGACACGCCGGCAAACCTGGGAGAAAAAAAGACATCCGGAAGTGTTTTAGGGAAAAGAGCTCGAACAAGCGTTCCTCAGAAACAGCCAAGGAGAAAAGCGAGGGCGGGCACTGGGAGAAGGAAAGTGTTTTCGCGGCAGGACAGCGAGTGAACAGTTTCAGTGGAATGGGGGGGCGTGTGGCTGCCGGCGTGACAACGGGGAGAAGCATTCTACCCTCTACAGAATCACGGAGGCGATGAAGAAAGACGAGAGGGAAAAGAGAGCTGCTTGGACCCCTGCCGAATGATTTCAGAATCGACGACGCTTCCCACGACCCTGGAGAGGCGAGCACACGAGCCGCAGAAACCCCCGTGCAAACAAAACCGACCAAACGTTCTTTTTCCCTCGGGAAGGACTCGCTGCTCGTCTCTCGCTGTCCAAAGAAGGCGCGAGAGGTGTTAGCGACACGGGCAAATCGATGGAGTGCAGTCTATACACCCAGGGGAGCAGCGGGGAGAGTATGTGAAGGAAGAGAGAGCAGAAACGCCGGCGCCGGAGATCCCCGAGGCACAAAGATGTGGGTGTCTCGTCCTCATACACAGTGGCTGATTTGCTTTCCCGCCCGAGAGATTAGGGAAAGCACGCACTTTGTAAACATTTCCGGACTGGTCGACGGCGTGGACGTCTGAAGCCTTCTTCTTCAGGGCGGCCGCCGTTTTGACCTCCTCGGAGGGGCCCTTCGACGCCATTTTGTTTGCGAAAAGAAAACAGAGTGGGGGCGAAACGCAAGGAAGTTGCAGACAGTTGAACTTTTCTGGAGCGCCGCACAGGAGCCGCGCCCGACGACGGTTTGAAACTAGACCGAAATTTCTCACGGCGTGGACAGGGACGAGAAACGGGAACTGACGAAGACGACGCACGATTCTCCGTGGCGACGAGGGCGTGCGTGTGGGAAAAAATCACAAAACACGGACAAAAAGTTGAACAAAAGGGGGAGAAAGAGAAGAGAGGCGCTTTCTGGCCGCGTCGCCGAGAGAGAGAGCGAGCAGCCCTGGGGTGTTCGACATACAGCCGTCGCGCGCGCGCTCGAAACGTGTTCGTTTCTGTTTCGCGCGCTTCCTTTTCTCGCCAGCCCGGCCTTTCCTTTGCTGCTTTGCCCGATATCGGGAGATGCTTGCGTTTTCTGCGAGTTAAAAAGGACGGAAAGGAGAGACTCTTCCCAAAAGAGCAAC
Organism: Neospora caninum Liverpool; assembly: GCF_000208865.1. Taxonomy (NCBI): domain Eukaryota; phylum Apicomplexa; class Conoidasida; order Eucoccidiorida; family Sarcocystidae; genus Neospora; species Neospora caninum. The sequence goes on along the minus strand of NC_018396.1, from coordinate 4,476,787 downwards.
ACAATTTCTGACGAAATGGAGCGAAGCAGCGAGAACCGAGCAAACAACGACAGCGTTGCTCGCCGACAGCGAAAAGTTCGAACCGACACAGGCCACTGGGGGTAAAGGCCGAACCGGAGAGTGCGCGCGCTTCAGACTCGCGCTCTCCCGAGTGAGGCCTCGCATCGACAGGGCGGCACGCAAATTCGCGAGCGAGAGAGCAAGTCTCCATGCGCAAACCGTTGCAATGTCCCCTAGGGCCACACAGTCGCAAACCCTCAGAAAAAGGACACACCGACGCCACGCGCCTGGTGTTTTGAGAGAATTTCCCGCTACAGTAAAACGGACGCACGCGCCACGCACACAAACACCATATAACTATCTGGACGTAGCGCTATATATGAATCCGGCCCGGGACGCGCGAGAGGGCTCAGAGAGAGGGGTTCGAGGGAGGTCGTGTGTTCCGTTCGTCCGTTTCTCGGGCATTTGGCCACGAAAAACAGGAGCGTTCTCCGTAGGGGGAAAAAGCGAAGACGAACGCAACCCACTGCGGACGCGCACGCCTTACACTTAGTCGCGCTCCCCGTGCACTCCTGCCCTTGTACAGCCTGTAGAGATCTTCTGTTCCCGCTGCCTGGATGCCGCCTAAAAACACTCACTTTAAGACCCGTCAGAAAAGCTCGGCCAAGGCGTCACGAGGTTGCTCTGCTGCTGGGCGTAAAGCTACCGTTTGCGTGCCTGAGATTCGCACATCGTTTTCGCACATGAAAGGCTCCAAACCCTCAGTGGATGGACTCAGAACATCCCTTGTCCGCATCTCCTGCAGCGACGCTTGCCAGAAATAGTGGGTACGTCCGTGATGGTTCCACAGCTGTATATTGCTTACCGAACTCGATGCTTTCTCTCGCAGTCACCCGTGGATTAGTAAGGGAACAGAGTACCCTTGTGTTTGTTTGTACTGGGGCCTCTATGTACGGGGAGTTATTTGTGTATTGTCTGTTTCCCCGGGTACATACAAAAGGGTATCGGCACGTTTGAAATTTTCCAGAAGACGCCAATTCAGAGGAAGCCCCTGAATGGAACGGTAAAAGCTGTAAGCGGGGGGCTCCTTACCTTAAACTGAGTACTCAGGTAAGTACAAACCGTACAAGGAATAACTGTGCCCATCTGTGCATCTAAGTTGTAACTGGGTTGTACATATTAGGCGCTATCTTCCCGGGTAAACTTTGACGTATTAAACCAGCATGGGATCATAAAAGACCCCTCTCGCAAACGCAGAAAAGGGTATTGCTCGGCACTGTCTCGTCCGGCTCACGTAAAGGGTGTCGGTGTTGTATCTGCCATTGGCCCGAGAAACTGGGGAACTGCCCACCATGCCAGGTGTATCTACACTCGAAGCAAAATGGCTTTGAAGGCTTCAATCCGTGACGTTTCTTACGCTGATGGCAATAACTCTGTCCTGATGCCGTAGCTCGCACTCGAGGTGGGGAATCTGTAGCTCGACGCCGCGAGTGCCTCTTGCGCGAGGACACCCCCTGATGCAGTCTCGCGAAGCGGTCCGCGAGGCCAGTAGTGGCGCGTCAGTTCCGAATGAACGCAGAAGTACGCTTGTTCTGTGGAAAAGGCGGGGAGAAGCTCCTATCTGACTCCCGATTGGCTCACGCCTTTTCTTTCGCTCCTTGCTAAGTTCTAGTGCTTTTTCTGCCTCGCGCAAGACGCACGGCGAGAACGCTGCAGGTTTCGTGCCACGGCTGTGCCCTGTGTGTAGTAGGTAAAGGCCTTGCGAGTGCTCGGAGGTCTTCATTTACCGTTCCTCGTTGGATTTGCCGGTTCCACCACTTCGTAGGTCTTCCTTCACGCGAGTTTCTGCTGAACAGGAAACTCTCAGCGCCACCTGCCGTTTTTGTGTCAGCTGGCGACGAAACGCAGCGCTCAACATACAACAGCGTGCTCGTCAAATTTCTGGCGCGGTCACTGCTCCGCTCTCGCTCGTCTCCCGCGGTGACTCGCGTAGGGGACGGTTCAGACAAGCAGGTTCGAACCGTTTTCCCTTGCATTCTTTGTATTTTCTCTTTCAACTGCGTCTTCGTCTCCGCAGCTTCTTGGAGGCGTCTCCAGTTTTCACTCGCCCACTTTTTCCCCGTCTCCGGGCGCATCCCACCACTGCGCCTCGCTTCTTCGTTGCATGTGGCAAGAAGGTATCGTCGGCACTGTTGCCTCGCCATTGCGTGGATGCTGCCGGCCGTTTTATCACTGCTCTGTCCTGCGTTCTTTTTCTCTTGTCCGTTCCGTTCCTGTCAAACCTTCCGCGTTTTCCCGCCGACTGGGCTGTACCTCGCACTCGTCCGTACGAACTGACACTGCGCGGCTGGTCACGGAGCGTTTCCTCGTTTCTCCCCCACGTTCCACAGCAGCACTTTCTCTCGTTGTTTCTCTCGCTGTATCTGCCTTCTTCGGCCTGCCCGTTTTGGATTTCTTAGTGTCTTTCGCTCAGGTCTTGTCCTTTATTCTCGGGGGTCATCTCACACCGTCGTTAGTTTGTCTCCTCAGCCTCGCGAGGGCGCAGCTGATTCTCCCCGTTCTGCACTCAGGCGTCGTCAACGTCGCTTGTTGCGAATGTGCATCTTTTTCGGCGGCCTTCTCGCTTCGACTCACTCTGCATATACCCCTCCCCTTCCATGTGTGCTTGGCAGTGACGCCGTTTTCGGTTGATCGAAGACGTGCGGTCCGGCGCGTGAGGTCTGCCCTAGGTCACAGTTGCAAAAATATAGTTTCTCCGTAGGCTCGCACGTACACATGAAGAATCTGTCAATTTTATTCACGCTTGCACTGTTCCTGGCGCGATGACTCTCTAGAACCGCTGCAGTTCCGACTTTTGAAACCGGGATCTTAATTAGAGAGTTTTCCACGGTTTGGGAACAACACCCCTCCGCTGGGAAAACTTTGCCCTCCCCCCGCTGCTTGTCACCCGTCTCAGCCTCATTGCAGCGGCCAGTTTCTTTTGTCTTGTGCGTCTTTAGCCGAGTGTGATTCTCCCCTTCCTCGCCTCGGTCTCCCATTCCCCCTCGGCCTCTCCCTCCGCCTCCGTGCTTAACTCCTAGCTTTGTCCTCTCCGTTTCTCTTTTCCTGTCACCGTTTTGCTGCTCCTCTCTTCCCTTGCCTTTTGTGACCTGCCGCTTCTCCGTTGGGGGCTTTCGTCTGCTTTTTTCGCCATGGCAGCGACGCAAGCGCGAGGCACGCCGCGGGAGCATGCACGCCTCTTGAAAGAGTTGGCGGACATTCAGCAGCTGCAGCGAGCTCAGAGCGGCTCGCCCGATTCGGCTTCGAATTCCGCAGGAGCTCACGGCGGGGTGTCTGCGCAGGTTGTCGACGGCGACATCCACAGATGGCGAGGGTTCATCGCAGGGCCTCTCGGCACGCCCTACGAGGGCGGGCACTTCACTCTGGACATTGTCATCCCTCCGGACTACCCGTACAATCCCCCCAAGATGAAGTTTGTCACGAAGATATGGCATCCAAACATCTCCTCTCAAACAGGTGAGCAATGCTTCCTCAGCCACCTGCCGCACCTTCCCGAGTGTGGACCGTCGCATTTCACACCAGTCAGGAGTCCTAGCCGGGGCATCCACCTCTCCTTTCTGTCTCAGGGGATCGCGCTTAGAGTTGTCCATCGCGAGCGGCCAGAGTCGCCGCTCGTCGCGCGAAAAGAGGACTGCGTTTTGCGTCCCCCTTCTCGCCCCTGGCCCAAACACATGTGGCAAGAGCAGGCAGCGGTGGATCTGAATCCGTGCCTTGAAATGGACGCACATAGTCAACGTCAATTGTGGGAAATCGCGGATATACGCGGGTACAGATACATCCACGTATGTAGAGCTGTTGTTTTGTCAGCGCCTCTCAAAAACACATGCATTAAGAGAGCCGAACACTCTCATCCATATATATATCTATATATATATGCTTGAACGTCACTTATTTCGCTGACGCGCTGTCCACAGGGGCGATTTGTTTGGATATCTTGAAGCATGAATGGTCACCTGCGTTGACAATCCGAACGGCTCTTCTCTCGATTCAGGCGATGCTTGCTGACCCTGTTCCAACGGTAAGCGTCGTTTTCCGCTCGCCACTCCCCCTCGTGTTTCCTTGCCTTTCGAGTGTGCTGGTCCTCTCTTTCGACTTCTTTTTCCCGTCTCTTCTTTCTTGGTTTCTGCGTTGCTTTTCGCTTCTCCCTGGCATCCGCTTAGGTTTTCTTTGCTCGCTTTCTGTGTATCTGTTCGTCGCCGGCTTTCGCAACGTCCTTTGCTTCTTTTTGGCGAGTCTCTGTCACGGGGCTCTCCCGTTTTTCCCTAAAGGGTGCCTTCGTGAGTTCATGCGCATACACAGATACGTATGACAACACGTATGACACGCATAGGATTTGCATGCAAACGTCAGGCTTTTGTGGTTGCTTTAGGTGGAAGCCGCTTCCTTCGATCTTCTGTGCAGCGCTATCTTCGGGTGCGTGCGCGTCGCTTTTTGTCGGGGTCGGTTTCTTCCTTCAGGATCCTCAAGATGCAGAGGTCGCAAAGATGATGATGGAGAATCACCCTCTCTTCGTGAAAACAGCCAAGTACGGGCCTCTAAAATCCTGTGTAGGAACGCTTTGTTGGGACTGGGTGTTTCGCATTCCTCAGTAATCACCTCGTCGACACTGGGACGGCTGGCATGTCTACGTGTGGGCGATACGGCCTGTGTACATCTCCGCTGTCAGCGCGTTTCCCGTACCGTCAGGCAGGTAAACATCAATTTGCTACTATCGTCTTCGTGCCAAGGAAGACAGAGGTGGGGGCATCCAATTCTCCTATTTATTGCGGCAAGTCTATTAGGGTCTGTAATTTTTTTGTGGAAGTGTATGCGGGAGGCCCGCGTGTGGTGTCGTGCTTTCACAGGTTGTGGACGGAGACGTTTGCGAAGGAGGCGCAGGACTCGCAAGAAGATAAAGTGAGCGTGGACATGGAAAAGAAAGCAACAAAGGGAAGAGAGACCGCATCAAGAAAGATCCAAATACAGAGACATTACAGTTTGGGCCGCGCGTACATCGCACCCTGATCCCTCTCTGTTTCCACGTGCACCTCCACCGCTGTTGTGCGTAAACGCATGCCTGTCTCTTTGTATATATATGGATATAGAAATGCAACTTTTGATCTTTATTTCGAAGAGGCGGCTGAGGCAGGAACACGCCTGTCACCAGGATTCTGTGCATGTTCCCTGTACGTGGGGTTTTTTTCTGCAGGTCAGAAAGTTGACTGAGATGGGATTTGCGGAGGACCAAGCGCGGGTGAGGAGCAAGCGATCGAAAAAGAGTTGCAAATATAAGTCTTTGCAAGTGGACACTTCCGCCTTAGCGCTCCTGAAGTCGGGGAATGCGCGTGTGCTTTCGGATGCTGCTTTTTAACTGAGAGAGAGAAGCGATTGTCTCTGCGGGAGGCAATCGCTTAGCCACCGAGACGGCGCACTGTAGAGCCGAAATGGAAGGAAAGGAACCGTTTTTGCGTCGTTTCTTCTCTGAGGATGTGCGGGCCGATGAATCGCCCCAACGTGTGCTTTCCTGGTGTGGTGCAGGAGGCTCTGCGGAAACACGACTGGGATGAGACCATGGCTCTCAACTCCCTGGTCGAGGGGTGAGCGACCTCGGGAAAAGTCTTTCCTTTTGCGGCCGAAAGCGTTTTTCGCGTTTCCTTGGAGCCGAAGCGGCCTGGCCAGACGAGGCGCAGATCAAGAAGGCAGCCTCTTCAATAAATATGCACGTGCCTGAGCCGCTTTGTCGCGTCTTTCTCTCCGTGTTGCTGAAGAACAGAGACGTCTTGGGCGCACGAAAGAGCAGCTTTGTGTGGCAAACAGCTTCGCTGCTTTTGCTGCCTCGCGTCGCTTTCGGCTGCGGTTTTGGAATCTGGGGAGAGATGTGCGGGTATCTCTGTGCTGTTTTTTTGGGATGGCACAGCGGGAGAGAAAAGCGAGCAGAAAGGCGAGCCTGCTAAGAGAACGGATCGAACCTCCAGCCGTGCGTCGCCTCTCCAGTCTCTTCACCTTCGTCTCTCGTCTCATCTACCTCTCCAGTCTTCACGTAATCATATGGATACATATGCATACATGCATGCACCTTTGTCCATTATATATATATATATATATATATAAATATGTCTGTATATCTCTATTGGGACACAGCCACGAGTATCTCCTACGCAACACCGTTTTCTTTGTGCTCACTTTCTGTGGCATCTTTGGGTCCACCTTCTAGTGGGGATGGAGGTACAAACCACAGTGTGCATGAGATCTTGGAGACTCTCGGCTTTTTTTTCACCGAGCTCAGACAACACAGAAAAAGACACGGGGAAACTCGCGAAAGAGCACAGAAGGGAGGCTGAGAAGCGCAGGGCGCAAATCCCTCCTGCACAGCTAAAGAATCTGGGGTAGGCAGCGCCAGAGTTCGTTATCGGGCCACGAGAAGAGTGGCGAGAACAGGCAGAGTAGGAAAAAAGGAAAAGCCCGAGAAGGGAGGCAGACGGAAGCATGTTCCACTTGGGTTTCTCAACTTATAAATTTTTCCCTACGCACGTAGCAGTCTCTCTTTTTCGCACACTCGCAATGCAGAAAAGCACGAAACACGAGCAAGCACTTGCAGCTGTGTACGCAGTTCTCACGTACTGCCCCGTTGGGTAGTGCGTCAGCGGATTCTTCGAAGAGTGAAGATCTGTGTGGAACAAAAAGACCAGGTGATTTTGCGCCTCTCAAGACGAGGAATCGAACCGCGCAGGTTTTTTTCTATCGACGGTCGTTTTCTGTCGTTCCCCGTGATGCTGTGTGTGAACAGACTACTGGTCCTTCAGTTTTCCCCCATCCCGACTTTTATTTATATATATATATATATAGTTATGAAAGCATACAGAGAGGATATGGAAATCTACAGTTGAGAAGCAAGAGGGTTCAAAAGCAATTGAGCAGTTCATCTTCATTTGTTGTGCTTATGTTTTGTTTTTTCGTGTCTCTGTTGTTGCTTGCCTTGCTCCGTTCCAATTTCTTGTGACGTTTGACCTCGCTCTCTTTGGCCCATTCGACCGACGTTCACTCGCTTCCGTCTGTGCTTGCTTGGGGGCTCGTTTGCCCAGTGCTTTGCACGTTGAGAGGAACGGCGAAAGTCCAAGGTTCCTTGTGAGTCTCGTTCTGGACTCCCGTGAATTCCCGCGCTTGCGGGCTTACTCGCATGTTTCCCTGACTGCGGTTCTTCTTTCCTGTCAGTCTGTCGACGGTCAAACGCATCAGCAAAACACGCCGTTCTTGGTTCCTTATTCTCTCGAGCATGATCCATTCTTCGGCTTTGGAAATCTCGCAGACCTACAGCAAATGTCAGGGGGCGGCATGAGCCTCTGTATTGGCTGTCGCGTCAGCATCCGAGTTTCTTTGCCCTCTCAAGCAGCCGCTACTGCACTCCCTCATCGGACAACAGTTCTTTGCAGTTTCGGAAGTTTCCGATGGTGCAGGGGACGCCTTTCTGGCCCAGTCCCTCGGTTGTGTTTTCCTTCCGGATGGCGACTGCTCCCTTTGCAGGGCTCTGTTCGTTTCTGGCATCGGCGAAAGAAGGCTACGGATTGGTAACCGCAGAATCACGTGGTTTCCAGGTGTTTTAGAGGTTTTGTCCGTTTTTCAGCTCTTGAGACATCTAGAATGTTGTCACGAGAAAGGTTTCCTCTGCATCATTCCGTGCTCTTTCTGAATGGCGTCCGCTCGCCACTGCAAGCGATGAGCGCCACGAACCCGCGAAAGTGAGATGGAGTTTCGTTGAGGAGGGGATCAGGAACAAACAGGAGAGGCACCTCGGGGAGCGGCGACAGGTATTTGAGGCGCTTTGAAAGACACCCTGGCTACGTGAGCTCCCGGTCGGCCGCACTTGAGACTGTTAGGAAAGTGCACAGTGATGACAAAATCTGGACAAAAGCTGCTATGAAACCTGTCCCACGCACTGGAGATCTCTTTTGAAAGATGGGGCGCCCGAGCCTGTACTCTCTCTTCGCAGACTAAAGCGTTTTTCTCTCATCCTCGTCTTCTGCGGCTGAACGACTTCGCTCCGTTCTTCGGGGAAAATGACGAGGTCTCGAGCGCGTTCCGTTCCCTCCTAGACGCGACGCGTGCCTGCAGGAAAAGCAATTCTTCACACGGTGACACAGCCAGTCCTTGATTTCTACACAGCGCTGCCACGCGCCCCTTCTTTCACGCTTACCTTTTTCGCTCGGCAAGTACTACTTAACTGGGAGGCTCGCTGGAAGAACGTGCATCGCTGTTCGACTTTCTCTGGCTTCAGTCTCGTCGCTTTAGAGATGACGACAAAGTTGTGTATAGACCACACATAGGCGTGGACACACGCCACAAGGCGACGGCTAAAGAGCTTGATCCGCACATGCACATCCCTACAGAGATATCCATCGCTCTCTTTGGTTCTTGTCTGTGTGCCTGTACATGATGCCATACGTTTAAATTGTAGGCTGATGGCGGTGCATGTATTTGTGGGATTATCCATTCGGTTCGTTGGTAGCCGTCATGGAAAACGAAGCGGGGCTGGCTGAGGAGGACCAGGTCTCCGTTGCCTTTTCTCGTTGCATCGCCTTCTGCTTTTTCGTCATTTGTGGAATACCCGTGGCACAGCAACGACCGTGGGCGTGGGGTGGTGGTCTGTAGAGACGAGAGGGGTTGTGAGAGTATTCTCTCTAAAATGTGTGCGGCGAGGTATACTCTCGAGCAGGGAATGGAAATCTGAGACAGCCTCTCTGAGACGAGATTTTCTATGGAAGGTCCGAAAATATGGACTGTGGGAGTGTCTGTGCGCGGCAAGGCATGCCGCCTTCCACTGCCATTGTTTCAAAATCGGTGTGGAACGAGGCATACCGACCTCCGACCTAGACATATTTATCACATAAAAAATATAGACATACAAATAAATGAGCGTATGGAAAGGGATTTAAAGGGTTATTCAACCGACAGCAATACAGACCGTTTCTGTATACAGATGGAGCGGAAGTGCGTTTCTCGTTCGGCATGGAAGGGCGAGAGAGAAACGAACGACGAATCAGCGTGATTCCCGAGCCAGGATATCAGGACAGCAAAGAAAAAGAATACACTTTGGAAAACGTTCTGTCCGTTCCACAGCAGACCACGGCTCATGGCCAGAAAGAAGCCCGAGTCGAGCTTCTGTTGCTCAGCAAAAAGCAGGAAAAAGCATGTTTGCCTCTCGTCAGCTTCTCGTGAGTCTCTAACGCTCCACCTCTGCTCGTCTCCGCTTATATGCGTTGTTTTCATTCCCAATCTCCTACTTGTCTTCGTTCACCATATTGCTTTGCATTGTAGCAGATATGGAAAGGAGGCAGTCAAGCCGCGCTTTGAAGGCTTTGACGCGAGAGGCCGGACAAACAAGAGGAACGGGAATTAGGCATTCTCGCCAGTCCTCGTCATGTCTCCCATTCTCATCGCGGTATCTCACACACGTCCTCATTCTACAGTTCTGAAAGAAAGCATGCACGCATTCGCTCTCAAGCTCCATGACACGAGCCTCACTACGCGTGCACATACGTATGTATATCTAGTTCCATGAAGTGTCTTGTCTGCAGCTCAACGCAGAGTATCTGGTCGCTGACCCCTGTTGACGTACCCAGTGCCCAAATACGTACATATACATGCGTGTATCTAGGTGCAATGGTATAGAAAGATGCACACGGTCATGTGTGGATCGTCATCTATCTCTCTGCCGACGTGTATATGAGTGTATTTGAGGATACAGAGCGACAAATGCTCTTTGAGAGCTTGTGGGTCCGTCTTTGAGGGTAGAGAATGCATTTGGGAAACGCCTGTGAAGGCTTTGCATGCACGCCACCACGCTTTACGGGCTCTACCTGGAGTAGGAGATTTCCTTTTGCATCGACGGCGACGAGGTTCCCACGAATCTCTCTCGTGTCGTGGAGAACAACTTTGACCGTTTCTTCCTCGTCTGTCAGTTCACCTGGGAGCGGCGAGACGTCACAGAGAAGCTGGAAGAAACTGTCAAACGCTCGACCTTCATTGTCAGTCACACGCGCGAGTTGATCTCTCAGAAGAAGGCACGAGGCTGCAAAGGACTCCAGCGAACCCTCGCCGTCCTCAAAGACAGTCTGCATTTCCCCAGTCCTCCAGACGCAAAGGAGAAATAGAAAAGAGCGAGAGAGGCCAAAGAACGCGGGGGATGAGGGAGCGTGCCATACAGAGAAAGGCCTGACTAGAGAGGAAGAGAAGAAGATCGGAGGGAGGCTCAGTAAGAGACACTGCGAAGACCTGGGACGGCGGCAAAAGAGACTGGGGCCGGGACACAAGAAGGGGCCGGGGATCTCGACGATGAGGGAAAACACGAAGAGAGAGACAGAAAAAGAGAAACGCGGACGAAAGCAGAATTTCAGAGTAAAAAGAAAGATGACGCCAGAGAAGAGCGATCAAAAGGAGACACAGAACGACGGAGCTGGATACGAAGAGAGGGAGCACACACGCCCTCAGTTGGCCCCTCTAAGGAACACAAAGAGAACAACATGAGGTCCTTTGTAAGAAGTAGATTAATGTTTCTTCGCTCAACGGAAAGGCGAAACAACGTCGTTCCCGTCATATCCGCATTTCTGCATATTTTCTGTCTCTTTGGTGACTTTCTCTTTCACATCTTTTCGTGCTCTTGTCGCTTCCAAGAGGGGGGCGAGCCGTGTGTGTGTGTGTATGTCGATACCGTGTGAAGGAATTCACTCTCCTCCCTGTCTTTTCTGTCTGCGCTCCGGATCTGCCTCTGTTTTTCTTGTTTTTCTCCGTGCGTTGTCTCTGTTTTTCGCTTCTCGCCAGAGAATCACACAGCCAAGCAGGCGCCCGATTTCGAGGGTGTTGTCTGCCACTCGGCGCGTGTGTGTGTCGCCTCAAGCGTTTTGTCTCGCAGACGCCGCGAGACAGTGTGCTGCGAAAGGAGAAGGCGCTTGCATCTCAACATTAAACCCTAAACGAGTGTGTACTCTACCCGTGCGCTCGTTTTCATTCGCTGGTTTTCTTGAAAACGAAGGCTCTTGTTTCTGCGCCTGCACTGCTATTTCGCACAGGTCTGCTGTGCTCGGCGCGTGCGCCTTCGCGCGCGCCAACGGGGCCGTGGCGCGCGAAGGCCGGCTTAAATTCGGTCATGGCAGAAGAGGAAGACAGATCCGTTTTTTTCGGCTGAAAGGAAAACGGTGTGGAAAGCGAGGTCCTTCGTTAGGGACTCGCACGCGTTCCTTGCTTCTCGCTTTCGTCTCTCCTCGTGTGTTTTTTGCGCGGACGCATCTTCTCTCGCTTCTTTTTGCGTTTTGCTCTGCTTCGAGAGACAGACAAACAGGGGGGAACAAGATCCAACGGACCCGGTATGCATTGGATGCATCGCTGACATTTTTGGCTCTTTCCCGGGAAGACGCACGAAAAGTATCGTCGTTTCCCCCCTTTTCGTCGTTTTCTTCACGCCTCCATAGACTTGTTTTCGATTTTTTCCGACACTTGTCGCACAAGTAACGCCAACTTCCTTACCTGCGCTTTCGCCGATCATCGGGGACTTCCCGTCTCCCTTTCTCCGAGGACGAAATCTTTTCGTGCCGGCGGTCTGCTGTTCCTTCGTTCTTCTTGCGCTCCCTCGCCGAGAGACAACGCGACCGTTCTCGACGCCAGTCCCCAGAGAGCGTGTGTTTGTCTAGGTTTTCTTCTGCGCCGTCTTTCCTGTATCCTGCCATCGACGTCCGACGCGTGTGTCCCTTTATTTCGTCAGTCCCTGCCTCTCTTCTTTCTCTCTTTCCTGCTCGGCCTTCATCCGTTCGGGCTTGTCTCTCTCTTTTGTAGCTTATCACACCCACACACGCCTGTGGAAACGCGTGAGGTACGTTGACTTTTTCCCGTAGCTCGCCTGCTGAGTCTATCGCGCCCGTGGCGTCGCCCCTTTTTCCCTTTCTCTCGGCTTCCACACTTTGCCAACGAGGCCCTCTCTTCTCGCGAGTGTCTCCGCCGGCTCGTCTCTGTAGGACGCGCATTGTCCTTCCTTCGCTCTCGCGTCCTTTCCGCTTCGCCCCCGTCTCCGGCTGTCTCTCTGTTGACGCTTGGCGGCTGTCTCTGTCTCTCTTTTTCGCCCCTCCTCAAGATGAGGACAGCCTCGCGAGGGGAACGCGCCATCGCCACAGCGCAGAGTCACGAGGGAAGGACGACGCACTCGCGCGCCCTTCCTGTATAAAAAGGAGGCTCTACGACGGGTCCCGACTTTTGCGCGGCCTCCGAATTTTTGCCACAGCGGGGTATTCCTGCGGGAGACGCCCACTCTCGCCTTCGCGTTTTCCAGTTCCAAGCCGCGACAACCCAAGACGGCCGTCTGGAAATGCGCCGCGCGTTCCTTCCCCGCGTGCTTCCTGTCTCTAGTGTTTGTCGCTTAACCCGCTCTCCCTTCCCCGTTCCGGCCTCGCTGCAAGTCAAGAGTCGGATCGAGGCCGGGGGGGACGAAGACTCGGGCGAGAGAAAATCAGAGGCAGGGCGCAATCAACAAGCAGACGGGAAAGCGTCCGATTGTTTCCTCGCCGGCCTCGCCCCTCTGCCTGCGTCCTCTCTAGGTTCGCTCGCTGACCGAGCCGACCTTGACGTTTTGTCTTTTCCCTCGAGCAGGCAGCGCGACTGCATGCACATCTCCACGTTCGCTCGCTTCTCTCCCGTCTGTCCTGAAACGCATTCGGCGTCCTCAAGCCCTTGTCTTTGGCCTTTGTTGCTCTTGGCGCGAACGCTCCGCAGTAGATCGACTCGTCTTTCGAGCCGTAAACAGGTGCCTTCTTGACTCGACGGGCGCCTTGTCGGCACGGACTCTATCTCACCTGCCACAGCCGACTGCTAACCTCACCCTGCCTTTGCGGGGTGTAGGGTTGGTGTGTCCACAAATATGCGTGGAGGCGTATATGCATGCAATTACACTGTGTACATCGCTGGCGGTAAAACCTGCCCACGTGAATGCATATATGCATGTATGTGCGTAGATGTCGTGGTATAGTATACACATGCATATATGCGTGCATATCTGAGTGTATGCATGGCACTGTTCTCATGGGCACACCGTGGTGTGCATTGTCTGTTTGTTGATCTTCCATTTCGTGGGGAGGAAAAGCAGCGTCGAACCGCCTCTTTGACCTTTTCAAAGTCTGAATTGTCTCCAGGCAGGTGTTTCTGTCTCCTTTGTCGCCCCGATTGAGAGCTGGGGTCTCTGTTTCTCTCGCTTTTTGTTCAAGGCCCTCTCCTCTGTCGACCTCAGTCTTTACTTCTCGGTTTCTTCGTTTCCTGTGGGTAGTGTCTCTGTGTTCCAGTCCACTACTCGTCGCCAAGCTCCGTCAATGCCTCACGCAGTTACTTTTCGTGTCTGTCTGCATGAGCGCATGCATTCGTCCTCGAGCCCGTATCCAGGATTGCCTAAGCTTGGGGCAGAGTCGGTTGTCCGGTGATTCTCTCTCTTGTGCCAATTCCCAAGTGAAGGAAGAGGCGCGACGCCTTTTCCTTTCTTTTCTGTAGCTGCTTTCGTGTTTTCGTGTCGTCTCCAGTTGTCTTGTTTCTGCACTTCTTCCCGTCATTGGCTCCACTGTATCGCTTCCCCTTCCACTTCTGTCTCCGTCTGCCTGGCCCGTCTCTCGCTTCCCCCTCAAGTGTGTGCCGTCGCGCCCCGCGAGGCCTTGCCAATGACTGCCGGCGGCACCACTGTGAAGGGTGCGGCCGCGTTTGGGGGGCGTCTCGGCGGAGACACCCCACAGATAGTGTCTCCGTTGGTTGGAATGGAGCGCGACTGCGGGGCCTTCCGCGAGGCGGTTCCAGGCGCCCCGCCTGGGTGCCTCGTTCCCGGGGACGCCGCGCACCTGGCGTCTCCGCTAGCGGGCCAGCCGTGCGGGCGCGGCGCGTCGGCGGCAGGGGCGGGAGACGCCGACCTCGCTGAGGGCTTCGCCCCGGCCTACGAAGTGTCTCCGGGGTACCCTTTTCTGGTTGGGTTGCACCCTACGCCGTGTCTCCTGCCGCTGCCCTCGGCGCCTGCGTCGCCGGCGGCCTTGCCGAGCCTCGCGACCCTGAACGTCCGACCCCACAGAGCCTTTCTGAAGCAGGAAGAGAATTGGTTGGCCAGAGATTTCTACCAAGAACGGCGGTGGAAGATGGCCGCCTCGGGGCGCGTCGGAGGCCTCGTCGCGGCGCGGGCCCGCTGGATGGAGCTGCGGAAAAAGAGAGAAGAAAGGAGGCTGCTGGCCTCGCCGGTCGCCTCGGCCGTCCAGTCGCTGTGGCTCGGTGCCGTCAGCCAGGTGGAGCCGTCGCTGATTCCCCCCGCTCTGCAGCCGTGCTGCGCAGCCTTGCCTCCGACGACTGCCACGCCTCAGCTGCGCCTGTCTCTCCTCAGACGGAGGTGTCGGCCGTCGTTTGTGGGCGCAGAGGCTAGCCAGGGAACCGGCGATGGCGACACATGCAGCGTCGCTTCGCCGCGCGCGGCGGCGAGCTCGGATGCCGGCGCGAAGGCGGCGCTGCTGCGCGGGCAAGTCCGGAACCAGGCGGCGCTGATGTCTCCGCAAATCCGCGGGAAACTCGGATCTCTCTTTTTCGTGCGGGACAACCCGTTTTCTGTCTACTCCGAGGAAGACCAGGCTTTTCTCTCTTCCGTCTGTTCCGGCCCGCGGGGGCGACAGGCGCGGGGCGGAGACGCGGCCGAGAGGGCGGGGAGTGCAGAGGTAGGCGCGGGGGCTCAGCGGGAGAAGGAAGAGCGGACGCGTGCCAAGCCAGAAGAAGACAAGGCGCGCGAAGAAGCGAAGGAAAAGAAGAGGTCCGCGACAGACGAGAACGGAGAGGACCCGACAGCCGACGGAAACGATCACGTCGGCTCCGCGCTGCCGAATGGACGGACGTGGAGGCCGAACGAGGCCCAGGAGGGCGAAGCAGAGAAAGAAGAGAGCCGGACCCAGGACTGCTCGGGACTGCCGGCGGAAACGCAAGACAAAACAGATGAAGAAGACAGTTCGTGCGCGTCGCCTCGAAGATCCGGGCTCGAAAGTACGACCAGAGAGTACACATCTCGACCCTCTCCACGTGCGCGTCGACGAAAGAGTGCGACGGACGACCTGTCGGCTCTCGACGCGTCCGATCTGTTCCTCCCTCTGTCTCCGTCTCTCCATGCCTTTCTCTTGGACACCATAGCGAGGGGCTTGGAAGACCGCAGACAGGCGCCCTTTTCGCGCGCCAGGCGAGAAGTTCGTCCGTCGCGTCGCGCCCCAGAGGACAGAGAAGAGAAAGACGGACGTCTCCCGTCCTTCTCTCCGCTCTTTTCTGCCGGCGCATCTTCGTTTCTGCTGCCTTGCCCGAGAGAGGCGCGTGGCGAGGGCGCGGGGGGACAGAAGAAGAAAGAGGAGAAAAGAGAAGAGGATACTCCGCTGTCGAGCAGAGAACTGGGCCTGACGGCGGGCGTCTCGGAGGCGTCGCCCTCCGCGGGAAGCATCAGCACTTCTCGAGAAGTCGATTCCCCCGTCCATTCTGTGAGCACGACGTGGTCATCTTCTCTGCCCGTGCCCAGCTCCTCGCAGAGCGGCCTGGATGGCGCCCCGGCGGTCCCGGCTTCGGGCGCGTCTCCTGTCGGGAGAGACAGTGTGGGGGGGCGAGTTAGCGACAAGGGCGACGCGGAGCCAGCTGGCCGCGGTGCGGGGACGTGGGGAGTGCCTGGAGCGTGCACCTGCTGCGTCTGTCGTGGAGAGAAGACTCACGCGAGCGACCGCCTCCCGGAGAATGTTGACGCTCGTCTGCCAGGCGCAGAGGCCAGCGTTTCTGCCCACGCCACAGGGGCGTCTCCGACCCCACAGGTGTCGGGCCGTCTTTCGCTGGATGGCGCTGCGGACGGAGACGCGGAGCGCGGACTCCACTGCACGTGTCAACTTTGCTTCCTCTCCGAAGGCGTGCTGTCGAAACGCGAGTACCTCGCGAGTGCCCCGCTGCTGGGCACGGACGACGAGAGACACTTTGTGGACTCCGCGTCGCTCCACACTGTCCGTTCCCCGTGGTTCTCCGCCCGGGCGCAGAGAGGCCCTGACCTGTTTGGCGTCTCCGAGGACGGGACGTGCGTGCCGGGCTACGTGGGCGTGGGCGACTGCGACCTGGACCTCGGCTCCGACTCGGTCTGCCTCTCGGACTGGATTTACTTGCACCACGAGAAAACCCTCGATCTCGCTGCTCCGCTAACCTTTGACATTCTGGCGAATGCGCCGCCCAGCATCTTCCTCGGGGCGGCCTTCTCGGGCTTCTCCGACCGGGCGGGCCCTGCGGCGCTCTCTCGCCGCACGCGCGACGACCGCTGTGCGGGCGCCTACTCGTCCCGGCTGAAAGGGGCGAGCCGCGGTGCCGGCCGCTTCGCGAGCCATGCGCAGCCTCCGTCTCCGGCGCACCGCGGCTCGGCGCTCCTCGATGGCAGCCAAGACGAACCTCTGGCCGACGGCGCGACGCCCGGGCGCGACCGGAAAGGCGACGAGGGCCTGAAGGTGGAGGCCGAGAGCGAGGCCCTCGCTGGCCGGCGCGGCGCAAGTGCCGGAGCCGCGGGCGCCTGGCCCGTTTCGGGCGCGTTGGGCTCCGGCGCTGGCGACGGCGGCGACGGCAGAGACGACCGCGGGAGAGACTTGGGGATGGCGGGCGGCGCAAGAGCAAGAGGTGAAGAAGACGAGGAGGACGACGAACTCCGGCCGGGGCCCGCAGATGGCGACGCTGCCCAGGTTGGCGGCGAGGGTGGGGCCGACTCTTTCAGAGGCGCAGGGGAGGGCCCTGGGGGAGCTGACGCCGTGGCTCTGTCTCGCCAGAAGTCGCGCATGGCGCGGAAGGACCGGCGGCGGAAAACGGCGTGGAAACTGCTCGAGAGCGTATCACTCGCAGCGATCTGGGACATCCTCAGCAAGAAGACGGACAACACACCGTTCACCGAACTCCTCCCCGTCGAATTCCGCCCGCCAGACTGGCGCCTCGACGTGTGCCAAATCCCTGCGCTCAAGAGTGAGAGACACACCAAAAACTGGTCACGAAACGCGGATAGAGTGTTTCCGCTAAAAATGCACCTTTCTTCCCAGTCCTTGGTTGGCATGGAACGGGAGGATAAAGGAGAGAACTCGCGTTTCCTCGTATTGATGGATTATATGGATATGCTACCTATATATATATATATATATATATATATGAATACATGCTCCCACAAACGGGACGGGCGAGAGAGAAGTAGGTAGAGAGGTGTAGCCACAGGCCATTCGATTGCGGCGTTCGCAGGGAGGAGCAGAGAGACGTGAAATGCATTCGTTCCACGCAGAGGTAGGACCGCGATCCGAGTCAACTGCGGTAAATCAACAGGTTGGGGATGCAAATCAAAAGAACTCAGGTCTTCGAGAGCTTCACTGAGGCGAAAGGACTGTCTCTTGTATAGGTGGGTACGGTGGACTGTATTGTTTGTGCTCGTGCCGGCTTTCCGCTGACTGCAGCAGACCGCGAAGAGTGGCAAGAAGCGGTGGCGGAGTTGTCGAATCTGGCCGACCCTTTCTCCCCGGCGTATGGGTCCGCGTCTTCAGCGTCGTACTTGCCTGGTATGGCGTATGTCGCTTGCAGTCGTTTGAAAGGCTTCCCCCCGATTTCTGAGAGCACGTTTCGGCGTCTCTTCATTTCGTCAGGCTATATGCACATCGATGCGTACTTTGCGTGACAAATGCAGCTGACAGGGGTGATTGCAATGCTTGCACCGGTGACGGGTTTGCAAACGTGTTACCTCTCGCCGCGCTTCAGCCGTTTCTCGCGGCGGTAAAGGCGTGTGTCTTTCGTCGAACAAGTCTGTGGACCGCCTCCGACGCATTCGTGGGAGAAGAGAGCCGCCACAGGGGCCTTGGGAGAAGCACGTGTGTTCTCTCTCACTGAATCCGTCTCTGTCTCTCTCTTGCCCCACGGTGGATGTGTGTGTCCATTTGACTACGTCTCTCGTCTATGTCTTTGCCTCTCTGTGCCAGTGTTTCCCTGTTTTTCTGCCTCTGTCTCGACAATTCAGTCGATGCTGCGAGTGTGGGTTCATCACAGGGAGTCCTGTCCCCCTCGTGACGCCGAGGTGGTCATCTTTTCTCCTCCCCCACCACCACTCTGGAGCAGTGGAGACTGTTCGATTCGCTCGGTCTTCTCCGCAAGGATCACTGTGTCTCCGATTGGGGGGAGGGCGCATTCTCGTCTGTTCGTGGCTCTGTGCCTGTGCCGGAGGAGGCGCCACGAAACGTGTGTGCTGCCTGTTGTGTTTGTGTTCGTTGCGCACGCAGAGTTTCTCTTTCCGAGTTCGCCTCAAGGCGCCCCAGACCGCAGAGGCGTCTTCGCTTATCCAGACTACGTGGGCTCGCTTTGCTCGCCCTTCCCCACGACCTTCGGTCCGGAAGGATTTCTCGTCGGCGCAGGCAGCGGTCGGCCGCACCCGACTGACGGTGCGGCAGGCGCCGACAAGGAGAACAGAGACGGCCTGAAGGACGAGCGAGAGGAGCGGCGGAAAGACGGCAGAGATGACGGCGTAAGTAGTGTGGACGAACCAAGAGAGAAGTCGACACAGACTGGGGGAAAATGGCAGAAACAGACAGGGGCGAAGACCGCCCGGCGAGAACGGGAGTACGTCAGGAAACGAGGGACGGGCCGAAACGAACTCGAACGGAGAAGAACAAGCGAGGGACCATCGGGAAGGCGAAAGGAATTCGGAGATAGCAGAGCGGGGCTGTGTCCCCGGTGTGCGTTGCGAGACGCATGTGAAGGAGAGGAACGCCGAGCACGGTGTTTTTTCGGTGTTTTGTTCTGGTTCAGGCGCCCAGTCACCTGTCTCCGGCCCCGCCCGGGCTCTATTACCCAGGCGCCCCAGGAGCCGACCGGGGGCGCGTCGCGGATGGCTCGGATCCTCGGTCTGCTGAAGCAGGGGCAGAACACAGCCTGGGAACCTATCCCTATTTGCACCCGTCTCAAGCTGCGGCCGCGTACGCCCACCGCCAGGCTGGATTCAAAACGGACCCGGCCCTCGCGGACCGTCTCTTCCCGTCGGAGTCTGGACAACGCCTGCCGCTCTTCTCTTCCCCGTATCTTTCGAAGGCGCCGTTCTCGGGGTATCCGCCTGCAGGCTCTGGCCGACCGGGTCTCCCCGGGGGCGTGCCGGCGGCAGGAGCTCCTGCCGCGCCGCAGGGGCCCGGAGCGACCGCGGTGTCTCCTCGGGGTCGGCACCCGCACCTGATGCTGCCTGGAGCCCCAGCCGGCGCGCACCTGAAGGGCCAGCAGGGCGCGGCCGCGGGCCTGTCTCTGGCTCGCGCCCGGGACGACTTTGGAGCCCAACGCGGCATCGGTGTGTACACGGGGGGGCTTTCTGGCGGGACGTTGGCGGCTTTTGCCCGGGGGCGTCCGGGAGGTGAGCGATCGCATCCGCAGTGGGATTTGAATGAGAGCGCGATGCTTTTAGCTCTGGTGAAGAAGTTCGGACAACCAAATCCGCACTACATCGCGATCGGGTCACACAAGTCTCGGGCGGCGTTGCCGGTCCGTGGTGTGGAGGCGAGGAAGCGGCAGCTGCAAGTCGTCGCGGGCCTCACGCGTCTGCTCCAGCGTAGGAGACTGCGAGAAGAGGAGTCCAGTCAGGAGAGGGGATCCGACGGACACAAGAAAGGGCCCAAGCTCTCTTTCTGGGGCAAGAAGGGAAGGCTGCTTTCGCTGCTCGCGTCGGTCGAGCGCGAAGAGAGGGAGAGGGAAGCTAGAGGCGCGGAAAACGCCGAGAAGGACGGAGAGGGGGGGGGGAAGGGCGATGCCTCTGGAGGGTCGGTCGGCCAAAAAGACGGAAACTCCCCAGAGAAGAACGGAAAAGAGATTCCGGCTGACCCCAAGTCGTTCCCCTCCGTGCTGACGTACTCGTCCCGGTCAGTCAACTGGGACCTCGTCTCGACAACCTTGAGCAACTCAGGGACGTGGCTGTCGAACGCCTTGGCCGGAAGCGAAGGCGGTCGGAAACAGTCTTCCTTTTCGCCTCAAGGCATCTCTCTCGTGTCGATCGGAGACGCAATGGCGTCGTCTGCCGTCTCGCGCCTTCGGTCGCCTGCGGAGTGTCGCGAGCAGTATCTGCTTTTGCGCGCGCACTTGAGGAAAATGGTGACTCAGCCCCGAGGCCAAAGACACCCAATGCTCGTTCTCCTCCTCCAGCAGTACTACAAGCACGTCCGGAGACACCCCACGTTCCAAGAAAACTTCTACCCTTTCCGCCCCCGACAGCACCTCGCGGGAGGACGAACTGTCTCTTTGTTTTCGCCCGGCCCTCCTCTCTTCTCGCACAGTGTTTGCGAGAGTCTCGCGTCCCCCGCGTTCGCGCCCTTGGTGGACAACCAGCCGCCGTCGGCCTTTTTCAGCGCGTTCGTCTCTTCGCGCCTCTCCCCACATTTGGAGACCTCGCGCCGCGCTTCGTCTGCGGCAGACGGCGAGAAGCGGGTATCAGCGAGCGAGGGCCAGCAGGACGCGGCCATGCCTGCCGTCGGAGCGAAGCGGCAGGCGCCGGCGAAGACCCTGGAGGGACAGGAGGAAAACGGGGAACGTGCGCATGAAAAAACAGTCGTCGTCGTCGAATGGGGCGACGAGGAGGAAGAGGGTGGGGTCGAGACGGGATCTGTGTGGACCGAGACAGGGAAAAGGAGGCCTGCATCAAGGGACACTCCTTTCGCCGTCAAGCGAAGACGACTGGAAGGGGAGACCGCGGACGACAGGCTGTCGGTCGTCTTCTCCGTTTACCCCCTTGGCGGTTCCTTCATTCAAGATCTGGTGCTCTGGTGCTCGAGGGTGCTCGACAAAAGACACGTCTGCGTTTCGACCTCCAGAACAGTCCCGAAAACGTCTCCTGTGCATCGGTTCTTGAAGGTGGTGCGACGGCGATGCCGAGAAAGGCGGAACGGATATGATGCGTATCCCAGGACTGGGATCTACGGCTTGTCTCGCTTCCTCCTACAGTCTCTTTCGCCCCTGCTATCTCTCCCGTCTCCGGCTGATGTTCCTCTCAGTGTCGGGGGGGAGAAAGGCTGTGGGGGGGAGCCCCGCCAAGCGACGGCGGACTCGGCTCTTCCGACAGAGATAAAACTGGGCGGATTCTCAGACCTGAACAAGTATCCTCTTCCTCTTCGTCTCCAGCTGCTCCTGTCTCTTGCCGCTTCGCAACTGAAGACGAATACGGAAACCTCGCCCTCTTGTCAAAAGGGGAAAGAAGCCGCGGATAGGGAGAGCGTCGACTCGCTGCTGCGCGCCTTGTTGGGGCCTCGAAAGGCCTCTGGAGCGCGATCAGGCGAGAAAGCGTCTCCAGCCGACTGTACGCTTGCGGTTGCGCGTGTGGGGACCGTGTGGGGTGGAAACGTGGCTGGCGCGGAGACAGTGTGGGAGGCACTTGCAGACCTGAACCCCCTGGCCTACGGCCTGGGGCTTCCCGACCACCTGAGGACAGGGGACCTAGGCAGGCACTTTGGATCCTTTGCTCTTCGGTCCCTCCCGCTTCCGTCGCCTGCGATCACGGCGAACCGCGCATTCTTTTCCGCCGCCTTCGGCACCGCGCCCCCTGCTGGGCGCGTGAAGAAGCGGTCGCGACACACTCTGGTCTCGCCTGGCACTGCTTCGGAGGCGAGCGCGCTGGTAACGGGACCCGGGTCGAAGGAGACACCTGTGCCGGGGCCGTGTGCGCCTGCGAGAGACACGGTCGCAGGTGGACAGGCAGACGGCAGCAGAGAGGCAGAGAAAGCGGCAGAGAAGACTCTCGCAGAGAGAGAACACCTCTCAGCGGGCAGAGAGGACGGTCAAGACTCGTGCGCGTCAAAGACGAAGCGGCGAGCGGAGCAGGAAAAAGAGGGAGAGGTCGGAGAGAAGTCTCTGTCTTTTCTTGCCTCGACCGCGGAGAAGTGCGGCTTTTGGCTTATGCTCAACGAACGCGAAGTGGACCAGGAAGCAGAGTCCGCGCAGAAGGCGTCGCCGGCGTGGAAAACTTCGCGCTCGGCTCTGGGTGCAGCCGCGGCCTTCGGGGTCGAGGGGCCGACTTTCCACGAGATGATTCGCTGCGTGACGCGAAAGAGCTTGGGAGCACTCGCCTGCTCCGCGTCGCACTTGTTCCAGCCGGCCCGCTTCGCAGGCCGGTCCGCCTCGACACCTCGATCGGCGTCCGGAGCCCGGCGCTTGCGCGCGTGCGGAGCAGAGACCGTGTCAGGCGAGAGGGCCCGAGCGTCTTTTTCTTCCGCGGGAGCGGCCGCGGGGGGTCAGAGAAGCGACGCGGAGAAGGCGCGCCTGCGAGGCGCGAGTCTCCGCGACGCGTGGATCCCTGCGGAAATCAGTCAACAAGAAGCAGAAGGCATCAAGTTGGCTGCTTCCCTCGTCTGTCGCTGCAGCGACAGCATGCGAAAACGGCTCGCCGCCCTCAACAGCTTATCGGACGCGCTCGGTGTCCGCAGTCTCCTGCCTCCCGGGGTTCCGAGCAACTCGCTGCTGGTGCCCCCGCACCCCTCTCAGCTGCGGTTCTTGGACGGGGCGAACCACCTGCTCAGTTCCTACGTACACCGCCAGGAAGCGCCGTCCCTCCTGTACACCTCCTCTGCGTCGCCTCGCATGTCGCCCGCCGATCCTGTGGAGGCGGTCTCTTCCAGAGCGAAGGTACCGGATCCGCTCTCGGCTTCCAACCGGCTGTGCCTTGGCGTCTTGCCTCTCACTGGGCCTCTCTATCCCCATCAGTTCGGCGCGGGCCTCGCGCCCTGGCTCTTGATTGTCAACCTGGCGCTCCAGCGAGAAGAACAAGAACAGCTCTTGGCCTGCGCCACACACTGGATTCAGCAGTCCTCTCGCTCTTCGCTCGCGGCTCTTCCGCCCAACCTCGGCCTCGCAACCGCGGGGCCCGCGATCGTCACACCGGCAGTCGCTTCACTCGAGGCGTTCCGGAAGCCGCAGCTGCCGGAGGTGCTGGCCCTCTACCGCAGTCACCAGGCGGGTCACCGCACGTCCGCGCTGTACTCCAGGACCACGAC
Organism: Neospora caninum Liverpool; assembly: GCF_000208865.1. NCBI lineage: Eukaryota > Apicomplexa > Conoidasida > Eucoccidiorida > Sarcocystidae > Neospora > Neospora caninum. The sequence goes on along the minus strand of NC_018396.1, from coordinate 4,453,724 downwards.
GGAAGGTCCATCTTCTCGCCATCCACCGTCTTCTCTGGCGGCCCACTTCGCGATGGCGCGGACAGGAGCTGGGTCGCTGTCGGCTCCGCCCTCGGGGCCTTCTGCCGCCTATTCCTCTTTCGTCTCGGGTTCGTCTCTGCATTCCAAACAACAGGCCTCGCCTCCCCCCAGAGTCCTGCTCTCCACCCCGGGCGGTGCGCCCCCGCAGGGCCCTGTCCCCTTAGGCGGGAATGTGGTGGCGACCCCGCCGTCTCCTGGGCCAGGACCATCGCAGGACCCTAAGGGCGCAGCTCGACTCTCGATGGGGCGCGAAGGAGACATCTCGGCTCCAGCGTATTATCGGCCTTTCTCCAAGGACAGACACGGCCCCCCCACAGGGCCCGACGCTGGAGCGCCGCCCTCGCCCTACTTCTACACGCAGTGTCCCTCGGCGCCTCCGCCGTCCTATGGACCTCATGTCTCCTACCCAGGCCATGGCGGCGGACCTCCAGGGGCGCAGCCGTACCCGCAGTCCATGCCTGTCTCCTTTCAGAGACCCCACGAGCCGTCGAGTGAAGAAAAGGGAACCGGTGGCGATCCACGAGCACGAATGCTCGCCCCACCCGCAGGGATGCCTGGCCCAGGGCCCTCGGGTTCAAATTCTCCCCAAATGGGCGGGATGCTACAACCCGCGCCCGGTGGTCGATCGGCGCCTGCGGGGAAGCCGGAAAAGACTCAGGAGTCGCCTTCTTTCCAGTCCTCGTCTGCCGCGCCTGCTGGCCCGTACCCGTCTCTTCCTGCGCTACCCAGCGGCACGGCTCCGGGCGGCTTTCCGTCAGGTGCCTTCCACGGCGGCGTCCCGCCAGGCGCCTCGGGCGGAGAAAGTGCGGCCTATCCTCAGGGCCCAAGGAGAGACGGTTCTTCGTTCTCGGCCTCCGCTGGAAGTGAAGATCGCCAGGCGCCTTTCGGGTCTCATGGGCCCGCCGGCTCCAAGCCAGCGAGCGGCGTGGCTGTGCGATCCAGAGAAGACGGCGCGCCAGAGTCCGGGAAACCCGGATCTGAGGCGCTTCCCGCTGCAGGCGCGGCTCACGCGAAGCCTGGCGCTGACTGCGGTCCGCCTGCGTTTAGCGGCGAGGGGGCCGCGGGGCCGCCGCATGCCGGCGCCGGCGTGTTTGGAACCCAACGAGCGGACACTGCGGGTGCGGTCGGAAATGTCTCCTCGTTGGAGGCGAAAGGGGGCGTTCTACCCGACGGGAAAAGTGGCGGCAGTGGGTCGGATGCCGCCGCTGTCTCGCTCTCGCCACCTTACAGAGGTGACGAAGGAGCAAGTTCAGTCTTTTCCTCTGCGGCGGGTCTCCCTCAAAAGCCGAATCCTTTTGTCCCCACTGCGGCGTCTGGAACGCCCCTGCACGGCCCTGCGGACGCTCACTCGGCCGCAGGCGCCCCAGCAGTCGGTGTCTCTCCGCCGGGGCCAGGTGGCTACCCACCAAGAGGGGCCGCACCAGGGAACGGGCGAGGACCATTCCCGTCCTCTACGCCCATGCACCATGCATACTCTTCCATGTCTGGGTCGTATCTGCAAACCCCAGCAGGCGGCTCTGTCGTTGCGGGTCCCTACGCGCAGCCTGGAGGGCCCCAACTCGCGGGAGGAGCCGGGAGACACCCTGCGGGCGCAGGGGAGAATCCGACCTTCGCGTTCCAAGTTCCTCGGCAAGATGCTTCGGGGTTGAGAGAGCGCGAGTCCGATACTTCTGCCGGTGCCGTGTCTTCCACCATGCATGGATGCGGGCCAGGCCAACGTCCCGGCGCTCCGGCCGAAAGGCGCATTTCGGGAGGGAAGGAATCGGACTCCGGTGCTGGCTTGGTGAAAGGTGCCAAGAATCTGTCTCCATCCTCTCCTGGGTTTTATTACCCAGCCCCGATGGGCCCTGAGGCCCGGTCGACTGGCGACCCGGAAGGGGACCGGGCAGGAAGCACGGGCCAGGAGACAGGGTCGCAAGGCCCAGTGGGCGGCGACAGGAGCGGAGCGCGGGTGGACGGGGAGGGACACCACAACTACGGCGGCCCAGGGGGGGAATTTGGGTATGAGGCCGCGCAGCAGTCGGGCGGCGGGGCGTATCGAGTGCCGCCTGCGACGCCCCAGGAGTACAATCCCTCGCTCGGCCCCCAGTACTTCTCTCCTTCGCCCCACAGCTCCGCAGTACCCCAGGCTTCGCCAGGGGTCCCCGGGGAAGCCCCCGCCAGCGGCGCGCCCGCACCCCATCCGGGCCAGGGCGGCCCCGGTGCAGGGCCAGCTGACCCATACCCTGCGGGGCTAGCCTCCGAGGCGACCCACGGGCCTGCGGCGTACTTTGGGGCGCCTGGCGGTCAGTCTGGTGGGGCCCGGAGCGAGGACGCGCGGCGACGGTATGCGGGGAGCTCCGGACTCCCGGGAGTCTCTTGCGTCTATCCAGAGGGCGGAGGGTATGGCTATCCGGTGCCAGGCAGAGCGCCAGCCGCGGGAAAAGATGAAATGGTCCAGGACTCGAACTACATGCAGTATCCTGTCGGTACGCCGAACGTCCCTCGCGCCGCCGGAGACGAGGCGAGTCTGAACCGGAGAGACGGACAGGAGAGCCCTTGCCCCGCCGGCTGGGGCGCCGGAGCTCTTCCGGGGGGCCCGTACTCGACGCCGTCTGTGTCTTCTCTCTCGTCTTCGCTCCCGTCGTCTGCAGGCAGCAAGCAGAAGCGGAATCCCTCAGCTGCTGCGGGAGCCGGAGCGAAGGCTCAGCCTGCGCGGAAACGTCAAAAGAAGCAGCCGGCCTCGGCGCCGGGCGGAGAGAAGGGGGCTGCAGAGTCGGCGACCCCGAATCCGAGCGCAGCGAGCCCGGCTTTCAACACCCCGCCGGGTCTGAAGATGGGAGAAGAAAGACACGGCCATGAAGGTGGCCCCGACCGCGCGCAAGTGGGCGTGGGAGGCAGTCCACCAAAGAAAGAAGAGGCAGACGGCGCGACGCTCAACCACCACGCCCGTGGGGTGCAAGGGGCCATGGCGCCGTCCCCATACCCTTCTGCTCTGTCTCAGGGTTTCGAAAACGCGTGCGGGAATCCGTCCATGATGGGGATGACGCCAGGGCCGTTCGGAGGCAACCAGCAACTGATGCCGGGCGTTCGGCCCTCGGACACCAGTGCGGGCACTCCCGGGGCGTTCCTGGTCCAGCACTCCTCGCCTTTTCTCCCCCATGCGCAATCTGCGTCTCTGACGCCTCACCAGGATCCCAACGCCCCACCGCCGGCTCAAATGATGGGTCTCGCTGCGACTCCTGGCGGGGCCCGCGAAATGGCTTCCAGCCAAGAGGGTGTCTCTCCGAATATGCAGGCCTCTTTCGCGGCCGCGTCGGCGTATCCGGGAGGGATGCCCTCGTCCATGTATGGTTCCATGGCGAACACCGCGGCGGCGCGCGCAGATGCGCTCCAGGCCCCACAGCCCCACAGAGGGCCCATGTCGCCGATACAGGGGCACGGCCAGACTCACATGAGTCACCAGACGCAGCCCGGGCGCAGCATGCCCGCAGCCTTTTCGGCGATGGGGAAGCCAGGGATCCACGGGAATTTCGCGCCGGGGTCGGGCACGAAGCCGTCGGCGCTCGAGTCTGGAGTCGCCGGGCCTGTGCCGCGGAACGGGGACTTTGGGGACACGAGCCGGGGGGCTTCTGGCGCCCAGCACTCGCACCCTAGTCAGGGACAACAGATGACGCCGCACTCTTCGTTTGTCTCCGGAGTTGCGGGGCCTGCCATGGGTGGCGTGCCGGCGTCGGGCGTCGCGATGGCTGAAGGCGGCCACGCGCTGAGCCTCCCCGGCGGCATGCATGCGCTCGGGACTTCGCAGTCGGCTCCGGCGTTCCTGCCTTATTCGCAGAATCCGTCCCTGTCTGCGCCGGACGCTTCGGCCCAGAAGCCGATGAATCCACAGCTCCAAGGCTCCTTCTCGCCTGCTCTCCCGTCGCCTTTCCAGTCCCAGATGCACGCATCGCCGCAAACGCCATATGTCAACTCGGGGTCGGTGCCGGCGCCTGCGGGAGGCGGGAACCGCGGGCCAGCATTCTTCAGTGGAGGCGACCGGGGCAACATGCAGCCTCAGATGCATGCACTCCCTCCGGGCTACTTCCACAACCACCCTCCGAATCCGTACGATGTGGGCCACAGGCCGTCTGGCGCCGGTCCGCCGTCGGGGCCCATGAACCCCCTGTCTTCGTACTCGCCTGCTGTCCCCATGCACTCCTACGGCTCGCCGATCCCGGGGGCGCCCGGCGAAGGACACTCGAGCTACGCGTCGGCGGCGCTTCCAAGTCACGCGATGGGTCGAGAGGGAAACGCGCCCGCGGGCGGTGCCGGCCTGAGCCAGGCAGGCCCGAACGGCGGCATGGGTCTGCCGGCGGCCGGAGCCTCGGGAGGGAGTTGCGGTGTCTCCAACGTCGTGGCGCCCTTCCAGCCTGGGGCTTACATGCCCCGAGAAGGCGGGTTAGACAGACAGAATCGAGGCGGGCCATCGCAGCCTCCGTTTGCCTTCTCTGGGCATCCCGGACAAAGACGCGACGGTAGAGAGGGCGAGATGGCCTACTCGGCTCTACCCCAGTCGTACTATCCGGCTCCTGCGCCGGGTCAGTTCGAGGAAGGCGCATAGGCAAGTGGAGAAACGCGTTTTTAAACTGAAAAACGCGAGAGAAGATGAAGAAGATCGAACAGAGACCAGGGACAAAAACGGAGGCGAGAGAGACCAGCGCCAAGCCGCTGGACAGAAGGCGGTTCGGGACACAACCATTTTCGTAGGAGAGTGGAGAGAACGCGAAAAGGACGTCGGAGCGGAGGCAAAACAGAGGGAGAAAATGGGATGATAGCCACGAGAAGAGAGAACACGAGAAAAAGATTTCGGCAGAGCATGGAGGAAACGCCGTAGCGCGAGAACTGTTTGTGAAAAGGTGACACCGAGAAGACCAGACAACGCTGAGCAGCTGGCTCTCTGCCTGCGGAAGGCGACCTTTTTCTTACACATAAAAACAGAGAAAGAAACGAGAGACGGATAGAAGCAAAAGCCACTGAAACAAATAGCCTTACGACAAGCAACTGGTCGGGCTTCGAGGGAAGATCCCTTTCTCCTCCTCGTCTCTACTTGTGGCTCTCGGCCGCGCTCCTAGTCCACATCCTTCACTGATGGTGCATTCACATGACATTCTGTTCAATGCACGTGCTTGACTTTCGAAAGCGCTGCGACATACGGTCTCGCCAAATCTGCCGTGGCGAAAAACTCAATGATTTATTGCTTGCACTCATTCCCACTTCTTTCGGCATTCTCGAAACCACTTCCATCTCACTCTTGGCCATGCTAAATTAGTTAAGGCGCATACACTCACCCCTCTATGCCTTAAACGTCTGGTCTTGGCTGACCTCAGACTGCGAGTATATATATATATATATATATATATATATATATATGGCCCCAGCGTGCCTATAATGGGAGTCAACACCGTATACGGCAGACACATAAACACGCACTTTCAGAGACCTCTATGAGCAGAGACAAACTCACACAAGTGCCTGTGTACGTCCGTGTACGCATGCATACGCATCCGCACAATACAGATATCCTACATATATATATATATATATACACTAAATTGTATATATAATGTATATTATATATATATATATATATATATATATATATATGGGCAACCACGCGTGCATGCATATAGGTGACGAACCTACAGCGAAATGCTGGATTACACATGGACTCATCTATATGCGTGCATCGAAAGGGACGGAAAGAAGTCGCAAGACCATTCTTTCTCGTCAATGACAAGACCGGTGGGAGTGGTGAAAACTGGAGTCGGAACCAGGCTGGATCACCAGGCGGCAACGGCCCGTCCTGCGCCAACTTCCATTTGCTTGGTGCCGCTGCAAGGAAGCTCTGTTCTGAAACACGCTGTTCTAGCCGTTGGTTTGCGTGAAGACGATATATATATATATATATATATATATGAATGTATGTATGTATCTGCATGTAGTTCTGTATCGGGCACTGAGAGCACCAAGGTGAATGTCTCGGGAGACCCTCGAGTTAAAAGCGTGTCATGGTGCATGCGGGGCGAAACTCGGAGGAAAGCCAGTCACATGCCCATTCTGTGAAGCGTGCATATTGGTAAGCATGAAGTTCAGAGAGCGCGGGAAGAAGACGTCGTTCTTCAGCGGCTCGAACGACGCCAGGTAGAATGAGAAAAAGTCGCCCTTCCGAGAAAAACTGCACATTTTTTGTCTGGGCCTTGAATTTTGTGAATCTGCGGAAACGAAAAACGGTGCGCGTCTCTAAAAGAGCGAAAGAAAACTGAGGAAACGTTCTTTCGTCTTCCCCTGGTAGAGTTCCCCACAGAGGACACAACAAAAACCGTAACAGGCAGAGGCTTCTCTGTACGAAGACGGAAACTCAGCAGAGGAAAAGGACAGGATGCGCCCGAAAAAAAGTCTGTTTACTCGCCGGATGTGGAACCGGCAGTCGCTCTCGGTTCTGGCGAATTCTCAGTCGATGCTGACAGGGGAGCTTACCTGGTTTTCCTCTCTCTTCGCTGTGCATGCAAATCCCCAAACGGTACCTACATCTGCACATGTATACCTCCCTATGTACCTGTTTACCTACATGTGTACATGTGTATTTATACATCTGTAGATAGCGAAGCTCAAAAACGGTCCCGGAAACCAAACGAAACACATCACGGGAACTCTCTGCAACAGCACGATTCCCCCAAGGACGTGCAGCCACTTTCGTTCCATGTTGTTCTCCCCATGAACCTCTTGGTAACAACATACGAAAGCATGTGGACATAATGCATATCCGTCCATATATATATATATATATATATACATATATATATATGGAATTCGGGGAAATGGAGAGAGAAGGACGTCTTCCCCTGTTTGTCCCCTTTGCAGTGAGAGAGCAGAGCTTCTGTTGCGGTGTTTGCGTTTTCCCTTACAGGCCGTTCCGATTCCTGTCTTGTCTTGGTCGCGGCATCTCACTTGCCGGCGGGAATGGCATGTTCCTGGCGGCGTGGCGATTGAACGAGAAGAGGGATGGGAAGAAGAAGCGGGGCCGTTGAGCGAGCTTTTTTCGCGAGAAGGCGTACGCGCTGGTCTCCCCTTTTGTCCTCGCGAGGAAAGCCAAAACGTTCCTGACCGCCGCCGCCCTTCTGAGTTGACCGCGCCCCGCGCCAGCCTTCTCGGAGGAGCATCCATGGAGGGCAAAGATGCGCGCGAGGCGGTTGCAGAAAACGAATCCGCACGCGCAGGTCGGCAGAATAACCAAGCCCGAAACGAGGAAGAAGGAGTGGTCAAACACCCACCGCGAAAACGCTCGGCTTCTCGCCAGCAGCACCTGTTTCCACTCCTCCACTGCGGCGCCATGCCAGAGCGTGCGCGGGAAAGCCAGCGAAAAGGAGCCGAGCGGCGAAGCAAAAACGGACGAGCAAAACGCACCCCACAGCTGCTGCTGTCGAGACGGCCACCCCGACAAAGTCGCCGAGGGAGAAGAAGCGTTCACAGACGGCGCGTGATCGCTCTCCCCCACTGCCTCCCCGCGCGGCAAGTTACCGCGTCCAGACGCCGGGTCGCCACACTCGACGCCCGATCGAGAACCAGACGGACGCTCCACAGCAGACTGCGAAGGAGACAGCGGAGACACCGGAGAAGCGGGGACTCCTTGTTTCGACTCCTGAGGAGACGGCGCGGCTTGTGCGTTTCCTCCTGCCACTTCGATGTTCGCGTTCGTTCGCGCGACGGGAGGCGCGCATTCCCCTCCGGGCTGCTCTTCGCCGCGATCCGAAAGAGAGCGCGCAGAGGCGGAAGAGACAAAAGGCTCCTGGCGAGGAACCGGGTCGGGTTGAGGGGACTCGAAGAGAGGCAGATTCATGCCGAAGATACCCGCAATCACAGCGGCAACGGACGTCGTGAGCGAAAACAAAGAAATCTTGACGTTCATCTGCATGTACGCGTTTCGGCAAACGTCCAAGTGCATCTGCACAAAGCAAAAAGAAGAAACATCTCCACAGCCTCACCGCGCTTATGAGTCCGTGTAGACCGACGCGCGTATGCATATCTATCTAAGATAGATAGATATAGACAGATATACATACATAGATAGATATAGATAGATATAGATAGATGTAGATAGATAGATAGATAGATAGATAGATAGATAGATAGATAGATAGATAGACAGATAGATAGATAGATAGATAGATAGATAGATAGATAGATAGATAGATAGATACATAGATAGGGTATAGAAAGAGATATATATATATATATAGATATATATATATATATATAGATTATATATCGAGATAGATATAGATAGAGAGATAGATAGACAGATAGATAGATATAGTTAGATAGATAGACAGACAGATAGATAGATAGATAGATAGATGTGTAAAGATGATGATACACGGGAAAACATACTACACTGATGTCTGTGTGTGCTCACGTGTACACCTACACCTACATATATAAACCACTACACATAGGTAAAAAGACATATAGAGGAGAGGCCAGTAAGCCTGGAAAAACAGTCGACAGGAGAGTCGGCGTTTTGAGTCGCACCTTGGTAAGCTCTTCGTGGTGAATGACGCATCGCTTGGCCGTTAGAATGTCGTACTGCAGTTCGTCTACTTGTTGAAGGCAGCCTTCGAGGAGCAGTTCCACGTCGGCGTGGTCCTCGCGCGCGTGTGGGATGCTGAAAACATGCACACGCTCCCGGGTTTTGCACGTCTGTTTCGCCTCTTAGCTTCAGGGGCGACGGCGCGCCCGGTCGTTCTCTCTAGACGCGTTTCTCGCGTTTGGATTTGCGGATGTCACGCGTTTCTCGAGCTCGAAGGCTGCCAAGCCGGCTCCAACGCGGGCTTCTTCACAGGTCAAAAAGTCGCCAAACCCCAAACCCTAAGCAGGGGAGGCTCTGGAGCACCACGAGCGCGGTGGTCTCTGGCAGGTGTGCGCAGACACTGCGCCGGGGTTTCGAGTCTGGACGCGCTTGGCCAGCGCGAAAAAAGGAGACCGACGCAGGCACTGAAGAGAAAGCACAAGACGTACGTGTAGACGAGCCGATCTGTCAGGTACATGTCCGCCATGTCGCCGTCGTCGCTGAGCAACTTAGACAGGCACCCACGGAAGGCCTCGAGACGCGCTTCGATATCCTAAACAAAAGGAAGCAGCAAACACGGCCACAAAAGCATTTCCACTGAAATGGTTTTGCCACGCAGTTCAAATACAGAATGATGCTATCCTGGAAGCAGACAAACGAAACGGTGGGAAGCCGCGTGATTCGCGTGGTGTATCGACACCTCCGTTAGGGGTGCACATTGGGCACATCTGCAGTTGCTTACGCCTCAACTCGTACGGCTCTCAGCAGACTCCGGAAGGGGCGGAGAATTCGCCACAAACAAACTTCTTGGCGCCGTCAATGGACGCATGTCTAACTCCTGAAGCCACTGAGGGGTTGATTGGCAAGATCCATTCGTCCGTTCAAAGCTCGGATACCACACCCTCTTAGATTAACAAAGGACAACATAAACACGAAGGAACTTCGGGTGGGGACGGTAGTACTTTTCTTCTAGTGGGACAGAGCAGGGAGTCAGTTACCAGTATCGTTTTCTACACCTACAGATGCCTACATGCATGCATGACCACCTCCAGCTACAAATATTATATATATATATATATGCTTGTATCGGAATCTGCATATGAGTGTGGATATGCTTGGTTTCATGAAGGAATAGAAATGAATATGTAGATCTCCGTGATGAGCATGAAGAAATTGTACGTTGATTCGGTTCCTCGCACCTGGAGAAGATTTTTCAAAACCATCAGCTGATGAAGAGAAGGGGAATGGACGAGTGTGAAGAGCGTCGCATCTGCAGTGGCGAGGGACCAGGCACTGGAGGCGCTTCGTCGCGAGTTCCGCGAGACGCCCGAGGACTCTTGCTCTGTGAAGAGGAGAAAGGGAGGAGGGAACGGCGCTCTCAGATCCCCACGGAATGTTCGCAAGACATAGATCGCGCCACGAAAGAGGTTTGGAACGCCTTTGCCAGGCAGCATCATCCACTGCAGCGGAAAGCAAAGCGACGAAACGGAGAGTGGCGAAACCGAAGACGAGGAAGAGCGGAGACGGCGCGCAAGGCGAGACAAACGCGGGAGACTGTACCTAGAGTGGCGATGGTCAGACGAACTCGGTCGACGTAGTCCTTGGCAACGGCGTCGAGAGACCCGAGAGCGACGGCGAAGAGAGCCTCGAGGGCGCGTAGCTCGAAAGGCAGTTGCCGCGGAGTGTCTGCACACCAGGCACGCGGGCCGCCGGCGGATGAAAGCGAAGGCTTCGAAGCTGGGGACGGAGGTTCTTCAGACGAAGAGGTCTCTGTGACGTCGTCTCTCTCTTCTCTCGAGGCGTTTCCGCATTCAAGCAGCGAAGCCGTCGCCTGCGGAGTCGCTTCTCCGCAAGTCAGCTGGTGCAAAAGCGCACTCGTCACTGAAGGGTGAGGATGGAGGAGAATCATTTTGTGGGGCCTGAGAAGAACAGACACACGTGGAAGCAGAGACGGCGAGAACCAGGGATATGCGCGTCACTAGATAGGCGGAACAGAGGGTTATTTGTCGAAAAAAAGACGCTTCGATTCCCTTCCGTCGCCCAGATGACGGGGCTGCGTCGGCGCGCCCTCGCCCAGTTCGAAACCAGCGAATCTCCCGCTCGCTTCGGCGGTCCCATGCCTAGAATGCAAATCGAATAGAAGAGCCGTGATGATAGTGCCGCGGATGCGGGATGCATGACTCCAGTTCTGCGATCAAGACAGCCACGCTCTGTAGGATTGCTGTATACCAGCATCCTACACTCGCTCAAGACAGCTAGAGTTAAGGAGGTAAGACCGGAGTCAGGAGTAAAAAGATGAGATCCTTCTGGAGAACCGTGCCCCGTTCCCTGGGCGTCTTCCTCGCTTCTTTGCGGCTTGGGGCTTCTCTCTGTTTGCTCTTCCCCTCGCTGCCTGTGCCTACGTGATTACGGCGCCGATGTTTTCGATTTGGACGAGGATGGCCGTTCGCCTGACGAGAATCTTTGCATGCTGCAGTTTGAGGGCGTCGAGACCAGCAGGCAGGAAGGGCAGAGAGAGGGGCTCTTCTTCTCTCGGAGACTCCGGCTGGCCCGCGAAGAAGTCGCGTCTCGCCCTCGATCCGCCGTGCGCAGAGCGGGTCTGCTCTCGCTTCTCTCCCGTTGCCACTGGAGACGAGAAGAAAGAGAAGAAGGAAGCGAACAAACTGCGTCCAGCCGTCGAATTCTCCTTCTCTTCGTCGCTTCTTGAGGAGGTGTGCACAGTCTTCTCGAGTCCTGGCGTGCCAGTCAGCAACGCCCCGTCGGCAGCCGCGCGACTGCGAGGCGAGAAAGAGCCGGGAGAAAATGGGGAGAAGGAAGAGAGCGACGAGAGCGAGGACGAGTGGGGCAACTTGAGAGACGAGGGGACTCGAACGACGTCGAGCAACCGAATATCGCTGTACGGAAGCTGCAACTCCGTCGCCAGTTCATAGCGCGAAAGCGAGCTGTAGTGACAGTGGAACTGCTTGTCCTTCGCCGAAAAGGAAGAGTGCTCAACTCGAGAAGACGAACTCGTACAAGGCCTTTCTGAACTGGGAGCAGGAGACAGAGAAGAAGGGGAAGAAAGAGGCGAGGAAGACGGGGACGGAGACGAGGAAGCGGGATTGACGCTGGGCTCAATAACGCAGACCTGCGACGGTCGAAAGACAGTAGGAGACAGATGGATGAGGCGCGGGACGCCGTAGGGAGACAGCCAGAAACCCACAGGAGCAGAATCGAATCAGCGAAAGAGACAGGAACCAGGGAGAGGCGAGAAGCCGGAACACGTATATCCGGTGGAAGCGGGAAGCCGCGCGACAACAGCGTGGCAACGCCAGAGATCCCAGAAGGAAAAGGCGCAGAAAAAGGGACCAAGAGAGTCACTGTCTGTGTGCCGGTCGTGAGGTCTTCACAGGAGTGCCTTTCGGCGGAGAAGTTTCTAAACGTCCGTCCGGGGAAAGTAAAACGCGGAGCTTTGTCGAAATCTAGACTCAACGGAACGCCCTAGAGAGAGGCCGATGAAGAGAGACACCCATGCGCCGGTGGAAAGCAATGAACACACCGTTTGCTAGACAGAGACTTGCCTGGATCTGAGCTCGAGGGGAAAGAATGGAGCGCACGCCTGCAGGCGATCCGTTCCCTCTTCCTTCGCGTTCGTCTCGCTCTTTCCTTCTCGCCTCTCGGTCTGCCTCCCTGTCTGTTTCTCGTTCCCGCACAATTCCGCCTTCTCGCTCGCCTAACCGCCCTCGGCTCTGCGGCGTCTCCTCGCTGTGAAACACCTTCCTTTCTCCCTCGCGGAGACGCCTCCCGCTGCACTCTCTCTCGCTCCTCTCCGTCTCAGCCAGCCGCGAGGAAGCGAAGGATGAGATGAAAGCGAAGGATGCGCGGCGAGCTGCAGGGGTATCACAGGGATGCGGAGGGACAGAGAGACCGGCGAAGGCGCAGACCGGACGTGAAGAGTTACAGGCGGACCGCGAGGCAGAAGCAAGAGGTGACGCGGGGCACAAAGGCAGCAGCGAGGCCACAGACCGCAACGAGGAAGAAGAGGCGAAGTCGGCGGACGTAGGATATGCACGATGGAGTGAAGACGAGCAGGAAGCGACCGCAGAGAGGGAACGAAAATGAAGGACAAGAGAAGAGAGGCGAGAGGGAGACCAAAGAGAAGAAGCCGCCAGCGGCGCGAAGGCCCAGGAAGACGGCGCCGGGTGCGAAATAGCGCAAGACGCGAGCGAAGCAGAAAGCGAAGACGCGGGTGTACACCCGCGCAAAGGTTCTCCACATGAACAAGCATTCCCCTGCGGCCTCCATGCCCGTCGCCAGGCGCGCCTTTCCGTGTCCTCTGTCTCGGTTGCTGTCCAGGTCATCTCTGTGTCTGTGTGCTTGGCTGCGGCCACGCGCCCCAGAGCCGTGTAAGAGAAACGGGAGAGCGCGAGCTGTCTGGCGCCGAAGATTCCTTCAGGGGAGGCGAGACGGCGAGCAGGAAGCAGCCGTTGCATGCGCGGGCCTCGAGTCGCCTCGCCCGGCAGGCGAAGGGCGAGGCCCCGGCCAGCCAGCGAGATCGCCCCGCCGCGCGTCGCCATCGGCAGCGCAGGCGAAGCGAAGACTGGGCGAAGCGAAGACTGGGCGAAGCGAAGACTGGGCGAAGAGAAGAATGGGAGAAGCGAAAACAGGGCGAAGCGAAGACTGGGCGAAGCGAAGATAGGGCGATACGAGGTCTCCGAGACGAAAGTTTTGACGCCCCAGAAACGCCCCGGAGGAGCAAGGCGGGGCGAGAGAGACGCCCCGCTGATCCTCAGAACGGGAATCCTCGCGCCTGTCTGGCATGCGCCCCAACAGAAGAGGAAGGATACAGGAGGATCAAACGAAGGACGCCCAAGGGAAAGGAAACGCGAAGCCGGAAACGGAGGAGAGGAAGGAGTTGGGATCACGTGCTGGTTTGATGAGGTTCTTTGGAATCCACCGGTAAGCGGAAAGGAGAGAAAGACAGGGTGAGAAGCGTGCAGCGGCGAAACGAAAACGACGAGAAAAAGGACAAGAAACGCGAGAAGGCAGCCGAAGAGTTTCGACCGCCCTCAAATATAATGCCTGTCTGGGCGCCTCGGGCGAGCAGCCGGCGGGAACTCCGCACAGACTGGCGGGGATCCGCCTTCCCCTGCGTCGACCGCAAAAAGAGAAAAAAGGCGAAACGAGGAAAGGAGGAAGGAGATCCGCGGTTAGGATCGCCTTCGCCATCGGCCCCTTTTTCTTGAAGACAGCGCAGTCGGGAGATCGATCGGCGGCGCCATGGAGCCGTTTTGTCTCCCGACGAGAGACACGACGGAAATGGAACGAACGCGACGAAAGCGGGTCTGGTTTCCTTCTGTTTCTTGGAGGCGAGAAAACGCCGAAAAACAGGCTCTGTGAGAGAAAAGAGAAAGAGCATTTTTCTCAGACCGCAGCTCTCGGCGTTGCCGGCTGGCAGGGCGAGGCGAACAAATCGACGCTCTGAACGCTGGAGAGGGGTAGAGGGACCGACATGCCTCCACTTTTCTCTCCTCTGTGTGTATGTTTTTTTAGTTTCCTCTGCTTTTATTTTCTTCATCTCTTTTCTCGTCAGAAAGAAAACCCAATGCGAAGGAGGAGGAAAGGAGAGGGAGGGTCAGAGGAAGGTAGCGAGTACGGAGCAGAGCTCGTCGTGGAGAAACGTCGGGAACAGCGAGGGCGAGGAGAGAGAAGAGATTTGCGAAGAAGGAAAAAAGGCGTCTTTCTCTCGGAAGCGCAGACGTGGTTGTCGCCGTTTTCCACAAATACTGCGACCCTCCAGGGAGGGGCGTTTTGCCTTTTTGAAGAAATGTGTCCCGAGGCCTTGTGGGAGACAAACCGGGAGACAGTCGAGGAACCCTGGCGGGGTCGAAAGCCCTAGCGTTCACGGGGAAAAAGAAAGGAGAGAAAGGGAGTAGGCAACAAACACGCGGCTTCTTACCTGTTTCGCCTGATCATCCATGCACTTCTTTACCTCGGTATTTTCTCCCTTGTGTCTTCTTCCTCGCCCACCACCAGAGCCCACCGAAAGACCTTTTGTGGTGGGGAACCTCGCACATATTCGTTGGGTCCGTACACGATATGTCCAATCTTTTTCTTTCCTCTTTCGCATCATGTCGATAAGAAAGGCGCTTTCAAGCTCGGTGCCTCTGTCCTCTGGGGTGCACTACGGCGGCCGTCTCAAGGCTACCCAACGCACACTCTTCCACGCTCCCTCGCCTTCTTCCACTTCTTCTTCCTCTCCTTCTTCTTCCACTTCTTCTTCCTCTCCTTCTTCTTCCACTTCTTCTTCCTCTCCTTCTTCTTCCACTTCTTCTCTCTCTCCTTCTTCTTCCACTTCTTCTCTCTCTCCTTCTTCTTCCACTTCTTCTCTCTCTCCTTGTTCTTCTGCCTTTTTGCTTGTTCCTCTCTCCTCGGTCGTGTCCCGTCACATTCGGACGATCGCTGCGTCGCCGTGCCCGCGTGTCAAGGCAGCCCCGCCTGCTGAATCAGGCCGTCGTTTTCCCCCTCGCCCTTCTTCGTTCTCTCTGCGTTGTCGCCTTCTCTCTTCCGGCCCGCCTTGTCCTCGCCCGTGCACATCCTCTCGCTCGTTCTCCTCTCTCTCTCGGCCTCGGTGCGCCGACGCCGCCCCCACTGCCTCGAGAGCCTCCTCGACTGCTCCTTCGGCGGACTCCAGCGCCGCCGTCCTTCTGCGCTCCTTCGAGAGCCGCTACGGAGGCTTGCGGCGAGAGGATCGCCTGAAAATGCTCGCGCAGAAGCGAAAAGAAGTGAGAGAAGAGCGCTTTTGTGCGTCTCCACGCAAGTGCGTGAAACAAGTTTCCTCTCGCTCGCGTCGCATCCTCAGAGTTTCTCTGGAGCTTTGGCTTCTCAGCCGGGAATCTTCCCTCCGGGTCGCTTGTCTCGTCAACTTACACGTCTCGTAACATCTGAACACATGTTTCGATCGGATCGTTCACACCAAACCTAACTGGGTTTTCCTGCGCTTCGTTTCCACACCGCTCCTCGGCGCCTCTCTCGCGTTCTCTTCACTGCATGATCGTCCCGAAAATTATCGCCCTTGTTCTGCGCTTCCGCTTCTCTGCAACGGCCTTTCGGCGTACACTGCGGAGCCTTTCTTCATTCTTTGTCTCCGGTTTTTTGCGTTTTTCAGATTCTCGATCCGACGCCACTGCCATGGGAGAGATTCCGCAGCGTGAATTTGGATGCTGACCTTGCTGGGCAAAGAGCGGAAGAGAAGCGGCGAGAGGAGCGGCGGGCGAGTCGCCGAGACGAGGTCGAACGCGACAAACCTGCTCACTTGCGGAGACAAAAGGTTAAATCGAAGCGCTTGAGACAGGAAGAAGACGACGAACAGTACATCACGTGAGTCAGTGCGAGTCTTCTGCCGGGGTTTTCTTGCGTTGTCTGTCTCACCCCCACAGCCTCTCAGCCTCACCCGAGATACGCGTTCTGCTCGTCCCCCTCCTGCGTGCATTCCTTCACAAGTGACGCCTCTTCATCGGTTCGAGCAGAGGGTTCGCGAGACTCCACCATAGGTCCGTTCCTCTCCACGCGCCGGCTCCTCTGCGTGTCCTCTCGCAGGTCTGCTAATTTTTCCGAGCCCGTTGAGCTCCTCAGCCTCGCGGAAGACCTCCACAAGGCGGAGATTTACGTGCAGACGACCGAGAAGCTCGAACAGCAATGGCCCGCCGCGGGCGGCGTGGCGCGGGGCGTTCAAGGCGACCAGTTCTTCGATGTCATGGCGGCTGCTGTCCGAGAAGACCTACAGGATCAGAGGTGAGAGACAGAGAGCGAGAGAGCCAAGAGAAACACAGAGGCCGGGTGAAGCATCAGCGCGGCCACAGCTGTGCAGAGAGCCAAACCGCAGACGTAGACCGCGTTCTCTCGGGTGTATATGGAGTGAAAAGGCTCGGAAAGAGAGAGGGGACGTGAGGGCAGAGAAGCAAAAAGGTGAAGTCGAGCGTATACGCGAGCTCAGCGCGGTGCGTGTGCTGGGCGTTGTCGCGTTCTCTCTCTTCCTCGCTCTCTCTCTGTTGGCCTTGCGCCTTTCCTCGCAGGTAAGCACATCGTAACTGGAGACTTACCTTCAGTAGCCGATGATAATGTCTCTGCTAATTTTCGTTGGAGGCGTACCAATGTGAACCCGTACGCTCATGGCATGCTGCGCGCTCGCCTCTCGTGTTTGGTCCATCGCCTCAGCCGGCCTGTTCTCGTGAACGAGCTCACGGACCTGGAAAATCCGTACAGCATGAAGAGAGAGGCACTGCGTCGCCTCGTGCTGCACTCGTGCACCCGCAACTGCCTTGACGAAACGTTGGTAAGTTGCGGATGCGCGGCTACTTTCTTCCCGGCTCCTGCCGGAGTCTGTGGGGTACCTCGTTTTCTCTCCTTTCCTGGCAGGGTTGCCCGCTGCTTCCTTGATCGCTCCCTTCGTCTGTCCAGCCTTCCTTTCCTGTTTGCTCTCCGTTACGGCTTCTTCAGCGTTCGGGGCACTTTTTGTGTCGGTCTGCTTTTCTCTCGATTCTCGTCGCTTCATGTGCGCGTTTCTTTCGAGTCCTAGCCGCGATCCTTCAGTGCTTCCGACTCTCAACCTCGTCTTCTCGCTGCAGAGGGTTCGCCCGTCGTCTTCTATCTCGTCTTTCTGTTCTCTTCCAAATATCTTCCCTTCTCTGTCGCAACACAAGCGACAGCCTCCCGGCCGTCGCTGTTCCTTTTCGCTGGAATAGGGCAGCGGAAAGGCCAACGCTCCTGGAAGCGGTCTGGGGCAGACATCGAAAGGCTTTCCAAACAGACAAGCGCAGCTTTCTCCTGTCTCTGTCCTCGCGGGTGTCTCCTTTGCGACTCTCTCCAGACGGACACGCTTCTCGATCGACGCGCCGATCTTCAGAGACTACGAAGCAAAGTAGGCGCAAACTGAAGCGAGAGCACGGACGTACGAGGAAGCTGGAAGCCGCATACGCCGTGCACCGTTTTACAAGACACAACAAAGCATATGCATATTCATATCTCTCTTCGCTGATATGAGGACGTAGACAAACGCAGAAAGGTAGACAGAACGGCACAACAACGTAGAGATAAAAACAGGGACATTCAAATCTGTGCACAAAAAACGCGATAAAGGTGTGCACATAGCCATGATCTATGCAGCCACAGCATCTGTCTCTACTGCTAGCCGTTCGTATATATATATATATATATATATATATATGGGGTTGTCGTTTTTGTGAACAGGCGCGTCTTCCCCCCGAAGTCCTGGAGCCTCTGGCGGCGTTCGTGGGAATTACGCGGTTTTCTTTCGACAGACGAACGCGCCTGAATCAAAAGGCAACGGCAGTGCAACGTGCACTGCGACAAATGTCTGTCGACGACGGTACGCGTTTTGCGGCAACTGCCTGCTGGTTAGCTGAAAAGGAGCGACGAGCTTCAGCGAGTTGCAGAGTCGTGACTTGACCCTCTCTACAGCAAAGAGACAGGTCTGAATGTAGAGCGATGCATTCGGCAGGTGGAGATGTCCATCGACGGCACACTGGGACTGAGGGTATCGCAGTCATTTGCACCAGTGGTGACCGGGAGAGAGACCGCCCCGTGTCTCCAACAGACACCCACCTTGCGCGGGTGTGCAGATTCACCTTATCTCTGTGACTGTGTTTATCCGGCCCTTTAAGCTGTCTGTTGTTGGCGACACTGACTTCTGCATGCAGTCTAGCAAAATGGTGTGGATCTGAATGTACTCCCTTTCGCGTGTCTTTCTCTTCGTATCTCCACGTTCGAGGGCGTGGCTCCAAACACCCGCGGAACGTTCGAGAGAGGCGTCTTGGCGATTGTTCTTAGAAGGCGAATTTCATTGTTTTGTCGAGAGACGAGCCTCCATTCGCGCTCTTTCCCGCGCACGAGATCCGTCTTGAGTGCCTCAAAAGCGTTCCTAATAATTGCGTGTTTTGGCGTTGTGACTCCTCTTTGCGAAGGCAAGACAAAGTCGGAGGAAGAAGGAGAACTCGAGTTTTCGTTGTTTTTCCCTTCAGGCGTTAACGCAGCGAACCAGCCGGAGGGTCAGGCCGGATCCAAGATGGCAACTGACAAAGTTGAGGCAATTTTAAGTGTGCTCCCGGAAAACTTTCCGTCAGATGAGTAGGCCTAGAAAGCGGTGAAACCTGCGCGAAACACCGCGCTTCTCTCCAGAGGAAAGCCATGCGTTCGTGGGGCAGATGGCGGGACGGCTGTCTCCGGCATGCAGCTGATTTGTTCGAGGCGAGTGTCTCTGGAGAACAGGAGCTTCCAAGGCTCTTTCAGGGTTTCGCAGTCGCCGCCGCCGTTCGTCGGTGTCTCGACGGACAGGGATTGGCCTATGCATACACCAAGTTGTCTCGATCCCGGGAAGTGTGCATGCAGACACTTGTTTGTGAATCGGAGTGGGCGTTCAGCATGTGGACATCCAGAACGGCCTGGCTGCATAGGCGCTTTCTTTGGCAAATCGCATCGCGCCCTTCGTTTTGTATTGTTCCTACTTTTACATTGTAAAAGAACCGTTGAGCTTCTTCCCGACTGTTGCAGCTGCCTGACACACCGGGTGTGTGTTCTCTCCGTGGCACTGTATCTACACTTCAACCTTTGTGGGTAGCCGTTACGCCGTCCCCCCCTGCAATGGTGTTGTCTCGATTTTCTCGCACGCGAACTTCCGAATCGGCTTGGCGAGCAGAGGCTTGCTTCTGCAGCGGCTTCGACTTGTGACGCACTCTGTGAGAGGCCGATCTGTCGTTTGCGGCAACCTTCCCAGGTGTCTTTTCCCGCCCGAAAACGGTCTCGGGTCTTCCATGGTCCGTCAACTGTGGGGCGCGCGTGTTCTGTGCCAGCGATCGCTTTGCCGAAACGCCGAGTTTTTTGTGTCTTCAGGTTGCATCCTCTCCATCCGTTCCGGAATCACTTTGGGTTTGAGACTGCTGTGCCACATGGAGTCGTCGGGTCCATCTCGATGGGAAAGGGACGGAAGAAAATCGAAAAGGAACTCAGTCGGCTTCGGTAGGTATTTTTCTGACTGGTCCTTTGCCTGCATTGTTTGGCATCTTGGTTTTCTCTGCTGCCGCTCCTGTCGTCATCGCTTCCTTCGGTGTGTCACCAGCGGTTCTGACCCTCTGCTGTGCCTCTCTTCCGTCTCCGATGCCTTTCTCCTGGCCCCGTTTGCCGTGCTCTCTCCCTTTTCTCTCCATTTCCGTCCCCGTGTCTTTGTGTTGTTTCTCTCGTCTCTCTTTCCGTTGACTTCTACGTGTTCTCGTCGCCCCACCTGCGGTGTCAGATTCGTTTTTGATCTCGCATGTCGTCGGGAATGTGTGCGTTTGTGTTCTCCAGTCTTTTTTCTCGCTTCGCCGTCTCATCGTTTTTTTGCCGTTTTGTGTTGTGCTTTGGTTCTCCTTGTCTATCGTTGGTCCCCTCCTCAGGGAGCAGCCTCACACGCTCCGTCCCTCTGTCCTAGAGTTTCGTTTCGGGTTCTCGCTCCCTGTGTCTTGGTGTATAGGCATGTTACGTGTCTCTGTACCCTCCTTCCTCCCTCTTTTTCCTCGTTCCCGTCACGTTCCCACCTTTTATTTTTCTTCGCTCCACTTCCCTCTAGGTACCCGACACTGCAGCGCGTCGCCCATTCCCTACCTAAGGATTTGAAATGTGAGTGACTGTCAAACTACGTGACTGCGTGGCGAAAAGCAACTGCCCGTGCCTTACCACTCCAAGGTGGCAGGACCTACGTCGAAGCATCTCCGCTTCTCGTGTCCTACTCCATGCGAAGGTGCAAAGGAGTCAGTGCGTATGCTTCTGTGTTGTGATCAACGATTTCGTAGGTTTTTGTCGATTCACTTGCGCATAGCAGATGACGACAGAGACATGTTGTCCGTGGACCGACCTGCTTACAGTCAGTGTGGGCGCTGTTACACATGCACATTTACTCGTCCGGATGTATCTCGACAGTTTCATTGACAGAGGGATGCGAACAAGGTAGATTGAGAGACACGCAGTGAGGCCAGTTGACATCGGAGGACGTTCGCAGAAACCAGGTCAGCTGATAGGTCCATATTCAGGTGGGCCGAGGACGATCGAAAGAAGGAGCTGCGCCGCTCGTAGTTGATGTGCCGGTCAGGCATCACTTTGCTACTTGGCGCGAGTGCCTCTAGCAGCCGATTTCTGCTCTACGGATTTTTTTTTCGTGCTGCCCATACAGATCGAGAAAGCGTTGCCCATGCCATACGCGTTCTTGAGCGATCCCGTGGATGGGACTTTGAAAGTAAAGTAAAGGTGAGGAACAGTTTCTTCTCGGTTTCGAACAAATCCCTTCGCCCACGTTTCGCGAGCCACCGACGCGGCAGGATATACAGATCTGTCTACTTGCGCCAGCAGATCTGTGCGCCAGAGGGTCAAGCTTTTCTTGCCGTTTTCTGTGAAGCTGGTGAACGTTGCCGTTACCAGCCGGTGTCGAATAACGAGGCGTGTGCCCGCGTAGCTGCGATCACCAAAATGCGCAGGTGGGCGCTTCCCCGCGTTCCCGGTCGTTTGTCTTCAAAGCATGAGACGCATTTTTGATGGCACGAAGAAAGGCAAAGGCGCCGTTCCAGGTGTCTCGCATCCACAAGCCTTACCTCCACCCTAAACTGGGGGCATCTGCGTTCTACCCCATCTATCCTATCCATATCCGCATATGCAGATTCAAAGATACCTGTGTAGATATTTGCATGTATGTGTACGCACTTGCTCATAGTTGTACCTCCAGAGACCCATATGTGTGCATGTATATACAACGTGCCTGTGTTCACGGTTCTGAAACGAGTGGCTTTTCTCTTCGCAACGCAGGCCATCAATGCTCTCGTAGAAGTATGGAACCGGCTGGCACCAGGAAGAACGTATGAACAGATTCTGAACCACGCGTTTCCTGTCTTCAGGTAAGAGAGGTACCCTCTTTTTCTTCCACGGGTTTCCTTGGTGTCTGTTGGTCCTCTCCGGTCTCTCCTTGGTACGTGTTCTACCCTTTATCCGTATCGCTTCTCTCTGGCTGTGTGCCGGTTCTTGCTTCGTGCGTTCGCTCTCGCTCGCATTGCGTGTGGCGATTTTCTGCGTTTCTTTCCATTTTTCCCCCTGTTCGTGCGTGTTTGGTTCGCTCTCTGTCGGCCTGATCAAGTTCACTAAGTCGTGTACCCTCCCTCTACCTCGTGTATTTGTTTTGTGAGTATCGGCGTTCGCTTTTTTTACCTCTTCTGTCGTCCGCTCTGGCCTCTTCTCTCACTGTTGCGTTTTTTTGTTGATTCTTCCCCGCTGGTCTCTGCCTCCTACTGTTTCCCTTTCCCCCGTGCTTTGTATTTTCCAGTTGGTGCTGGCATTTCTTTCAGCGTCTCCTCCTTTGTCTCTGCTGTCTCTTGCCACGGGTGTCTTCTTCCTATTCGTTTCCTCTCTCCCCGTGGATGGACCTCTCGTGTCTGTTTTTGTCTTTGCTGTCGCTGAGCTCCCACACATTTCTTTGTCACGGTTGGTCCCTTTGTCTTCCTGACACTGTATCCGAAAGCACAGCGCCACTTTTGCTTTCTACGTATTTCTTCATGCTGTGTGTCACTACAGGGGGAGAGGAATGGTGAAGAAGACTCGATCAAGGGCCGCAGTCTTTAACAAGGGATTGAAGTATATTCGATCTCTCACGACGCAAAAGCCTCTCCACGCACGTCTACAAAAGAAGAAATGAGAAAGAAACTTGGACGAGCAGCAGCACATGCCTCGTGGCTAGATATTTTCTTTAGAAGGGAATGTTACACACGAGAGAGAACGAAAGCAACGGAAGCAGGTTCAAGAAGTGAGGGTGTCCTGCTTGCACTCTAGCAGCGTTTCATTGATGAAATAAGCAAGCACACTAATCATTAATTACGGATGTCGATATCTCTGCTTCTGTTTTTGTATCTGCATGCATGTGCACATATTGCAGAAAAGATATTTTCTTCTAACAGCAAAAACTTGAGTCGCATGTCGTTACATGGTGGCAACAGGTAGAAAAGGAAGAGACATTGTTCTGCTCCCGACACCGGGGACAATGCCGCGGATGGCGGTAGAAAGAAAACAAGATGCTCGAAGAAACGCGTGTTTCGTGCACTGCCCCGTTGAGTATCTCATGATTCAAAATGTGAACTGAGCAACATCTGAGATTGTATCCGTCCACTTTGGGGTCGGAGAGGACGTTTGTACGCTCTGGGTGCTGTTGACGTCCGAGCGTCTGCGCTTAGTTCTGGAAGTATGACTTTAGCCTCTCTCTCAAAAATGTGACTTTCTCCTCGTTTCCGTTTGCACGCTCCTCTTGGAGGTTAGGGGATAGAAATAAAACGCATGTCCTGCGAATAGAAGGACTGCGCTAGGAACAGCCACTTCCTTTCTCTTGTAACAAAATACGCTGTGTACAGTTAAGTCCTCTGAGCCAACGCAACAATATGAGATGCTAGCAGATTGGTTGCTTTATAGGCAAAGTTCTATTGCAGTCATCAGAGCCATCATGGAATGCACACGAAAGTAACAGTTTAAAGAGTCTCCGGCTGTATGCGGCTCTTACCAGTCCCATATTTTTAGTACACCAGAGGAGAAACATCCCAGATCAGACAGGCTGACTCTATTTTCTAAGAACGGTTTACAGGAATGTCACGGATCACGACGTACATGAGGTTCATGAACACAGAAAAAGAGTGCTCTTTCGCTATAGAATGGATCATGTCAGACTTCGGCCCCTCTGACAAAGCATGAAAGCTGCATGGGCCCCTCGACGTCGGGAAGGCTGTCAGGGTGTTGCATATTTTTAACTGCGGAAACTGTGCCAGAATGTTATACTGGAGAATCTTGCATCTGCTTCCTACGCTTGACGCTCCCAGGTAGCAGTTCCGAGGGCGAAAGTTCAAAAGGAGCGGCAATTATTTCTGCGGCAAATGGTTTTTGCGAGAATGCTGATGCTTCGTCTTTCTTCAAAGGCATTTTCTTACCGAAGACGCGGGAAAAAGCTGCATTTAGTTTTCCCTCTTCTGATGAATCGCATTTCCCAAAACGCACCTGCTGACACCTAGATCACCGGGATGCAATAAGATCGAGTTACGGCCGCCTCTCCAGCGTTCTTTCGTCAGGGACAAAAAGCACGAGGGGTCACCAAGACACTGGAGTTGAGTGCGCTTCTTGGCAATCCGCCTGTCTCTGCACTTTATTGGGAAGTCTGGCGTATTCCCAGGTACCTAGCGAAAGAGACAGGTAGTATCTCGTGCACCAAGCCGTACGAAAGTGGCGTGGAGACACCCCGCCGAGACGGCACCCACTCTCTGTCGAAACGAGGAGACACGGTCGCAAGTGTTTTTTGGTCGATCAGAGGCATCGCTAGGCCCGCCAGTTTTCGTCCTAAAATCTGTTTTTCCCTTCACACGCAGTTGTCCAATATATTTTCATTGGACGACAAATCTTGTTTTCTGCTCAAAGCCCGGGCCCCTTGTGCTCTAACGGCGGCTCGTCGCCTTCGTGATCTGGGCGTTTTCTGTTGTGTTCTGTACGAGCCTGCAGGAGAATACGTTTTCTTTTGGACGGTGGCGCTTTTTCTGTTCGCCTCCTCCAGTTTCGTAGCTTTTAGCATCGCATGGTGCGAAAGATGGGGCGGATTGGAAAGCTTGCTGCTTGCCTCGCTCTTGCCGAGGCTGGCTGCAGGTGGCTCGGAGCCGGCCCCGGGCACGAGTAAGTTGATGTTGAAAAAACACAACTAGTCTGGCTTCCACCACATGCCAGGGAACCGTCACAGCACTCTAAAAAGAATGTATCGGTGGCGCAGCCAAGGTAGTCAGCGGGATCGGCAGATGGCGCACGCGGTATTAGAAACTCGGTCACCACTTCGCTCTCCTCGGCTGGATCGAGTGGACGCCTCCGTCTTTTGAGACCGATTAAAAATGACTCTGTGCGTCCTGTATCAGGTTTGCCATATCGATCACCGGAACGGAAGCCGCAACACCTCCTGCGATCGATGCGAAACTTGCATGTAAGACTCAAACGATTAACGGAGCAACTTGACACTGACTGAGGGGTGACAACGAAACTCTTGCTTTGTACACGCATCACGCTTCCCACGCTTGCGTCTGGCCCAGGATCTAGCTATGATCTTCATGTTCTTAATGCTGGCTTTGTACGGAGGATATTTTGCCAAGGTACCAACGATGGAACTGGAGAAAGCATGTATGTGGTCACCGCTTATCACTCGCAATAAGCGAGAGAAAACACATACGAGAAATCGGCCTCCAGCGAAGACTCTGCTCCCGTGCGTATTGACAGTGACCGTCTGAGAAATTCTTTTTTGCCATTGTCTTCTCAGGGTGTTACGAGCTAAACGTGGATTTCAGAGGCCATGACGTAGAGAAGGTTGAGGATGCGGGCATTGCCACTCCGAATTTGTGCCAAGCTATGTGTTCGGTTTCACGCTCCTGTTACTATTGGACTTGGGTTCCCACCACTGGAAGCTGTTACCTTAAGGACAAGCTTGCCCCCAAGAATAGAGTGCAAGATGAAACCTCCAAGGGCATGGTATCGGGACCGAAAGTGTGCGGGCCGTCTCCGACGGGTGAGCGACAGCGTAGCGATCGGGGCATTCTGGGGGTTCGCGATGTCTTTCCGTGTTGCAGAAGGAACAGAATATGGAAGGCGAGTCGAGAGAACAAGGCTGGAGTCTTGAGGCAAATTCAACGCCCACCTGTTCGGTAGCTGCGGTGAAGTACCATTGTCTCTCCGTGCCCTCATAAGGCAGAAGTTCCTTCGAAGATTCTGACAGCACAATTTAATTTCCAAGGCTCACTGATCTGGCAAATGCATATGCGGCAAGCTTAGTTGGCGGGTCGTAGGCGGTCCAGCTGGACTGCGATTGGTGCGAGCGGTTATCTGTCTCTCCCCCCGCCTTAACACTACTGACCTACATGGCTCGCCCACTACAGTGCCAATTCTTATGCAATGGTGTGCTTTCGCAGTCTGCTTGGAATACGGGGTTGACTACCTGGGGTACGATATTGAGAAGGTGGAGACGGGAGCCGTTCACTACGCGCAGGAATGCCAGCGTCTCTGCAAAGAGAAAGATGGTTGCTTTTTTTTCAGCTGGGTCTCCGAAACGCGAAACTGCTACCTTAAGGGTCCAGGTGCCCTGACTGGCCGCAGGCTCGACGCGACAACTGTCGGTATCGTGTCTGGGCCCAAGCAGTGTGGCAGCACCATCACACCGCTCCCTCCAAGCTCCGGTATGTTGCCACGAAAGAAAATCCCTCTAGATCGCACTTCATTACTTGGCAATGCGAGTAACCCTGATCCTTGAATGGCACTGCATATGCGACTTAGGCCCCTTCTTTTGCCTTATCGTCATCCAGTTTCTACAGTTTGATTATGCCATTGCTCTATCCCCGTATTGTTCTGCTGTGCCTAAGCGCGCGGCGAAATGGTGACGATGGGCGCAAAGGACTATTTTTTTCTTTGGAGTTGGTAACGGTGTCGTTTTAAGTGTCAGATAGCTGCATACATCCACGTGCCACCAACGTTCCCTACATATGTATCCAATCTACTTGCAGGCTCTTGTTACGAATACGGAGTGGACTACACCGGCTTTGACGTAGAAAAACTTGAGACGACATCCGAGATATCGCCACAGCATTGCCAGGTGGCCTGTCTTCAGAATGATCACTGCTACTATTGGACATGGACACCAACGGCGAAAGGCAACTTCTGTTACCTGAAATCTATCCACGCTCCCAGTGGCAAGAGAAGGACCCCTGACACCCAGTCGTTCGTGTCCGGACCCAAAAGCTGCTCATCCTCTGGCTCGACACAGGGTCAGTTCCCGGCGCTTCGGTCTGTGATGTGACAGCCCTCAGATCGCAGAATACGTGCATGAACGTTGAACGCCATTCCGCGTAGATTCAAGCAAACACGTGCGCGAGTTTCGCTCTATGAAATATGTTGTTTCAGTACGCAAATATAATGCAGAGCGATTGTGAAGAGTTTTCACAACAAATACTGTGTATGAGAGTTGTGCTTTCTCTACCCTTCGGCGTTTGGACACGGGCAGGTAATCTGGCCGTTGACGTCGGATCCGTTGGCGGTGTTCAGCATCCACTGGATGACTGATTTCTCTGATACAATCTCTGTGACTGCTGGATATGTTCTCAGCGTGCTTTGAGAATGATTTCGACTACTTCGGGAACGACATCGAGAGGATCGAAAACGGCAGCATTCAGAGCGCAGCCGCCTGTCAGCAGGCATGCGCGCAGCTCAAGGGATGCGCCTTTTTCACATTCAGTACACAACGTAACTGGTGCTACTTGAAATCTTACAAAGCACTCGGCGGACGTCGCGCAAGTAGTGTTACTGGCGACTTGGTCTCGGGCCCGGCCGACTGTTCTTACTTCCAGAATTCAGGTCGGCGACACGGGGGCATTCAATCTTAGTATTGTTTTCTTGTGAGCACACACAAAGGCAGCATGGTAGTGCCGGTCGACACGCAACGTCTCCGTGTGAAAATAAGAAAGCCAGTTTCACTCGGATTCACTGGTAGCTTGCAGGATACTGTATTATACATGCTGTCGCATATTGTGTGCGCGAGATATGAGCGGCCAACTTTAGACAGCTAAAAGTGTTGGATTTCAATATCCTACTACATTAAGGTTGTTCCACATCGGTTTTTGGCATTATTTCTCTTCAACACATAATTTGCGGGTGTGTGTATCTTCCAGACTCCTCCCTGGGTTGCTACGAACAGGACGTCGACCTGGTCGGCTCTACCTTGAAAGTTGTTAGCACTGGCAAGGTCACCTCGCCGATGATGTGCCAACAGCTGTGCGGCCTCTGGGGAATGTGCATGTATTTCACATGGTCATCGGTCGACAAGAGCTGTGCCTTGAAGACTGCGACAGCATTGCATGGCTGGAGAAAGGATGATACGACGAAGGGACTTGTCTCAGGACCCAAAAATTGCAGAGAACCACACGTTCGTAAGTCTTCTTTTGTTCCCATTCACGAATTTTCTATCATAAGAATAGACGCGAGCGAGTGTAACTGCTGCCATAGGCGCTTGCTTTGTTTTTCTGGATCAGTCAGGGTGTGCCTTATGCGATTCTGGAGTAAATATGTTGAGCTGCAAGGCCTGGGTGTATACTGTATTATCCGAAGCTAGCAACTTGTGCTGGTTGTTTGTCTTTGTGGTACCTTCGTGTTCGCTTCCTCTTCAGCTTGCCAGGAAATTGGCGTTTCTTACCCCGGTTACAACTTGATGCGCATCACCGACGGTCACGTCCGCAGTCCCGCAATGTGCCAAAAACTCTGCGAGACAACGCCAGGTTGCCGTTATTGGACGTGGCAGCAAACGGCCAACGTTTGCGAGCTGAAGAGCAGAGCGGCACTTGCTGGTCGCCTGCAGAACGCTGGAACAAGTCAGATGATATCGGGCCCCAAATTCTGCTCTGCAGTCATTCCAGGTACGTGTCATTTTTGCCGATGAGACAACATCTGAGGTTGTATTACGGATGCATCAAATAGACAAGTCGACGCTCTGGAGACAGCTTCTTCAGGTTGTTCATTACCAAGAGCTCAGAGCCTCAATTCTTACAGCATCAAAGAATTGTATCTGCAAAGTACTGGCACCCCGAGCTTGCTCACGCTAAAGCGCACCGAGGGGAAAGCCGTAGTAGAGACAGAGGGGCAGCCGTAGACTATACTCCTCCATGAAGCTTCACCTTCTTTCGAAGCGGGTTATTCAAAGCGGATCTCCTACCCCGCCTCTTGGCACGGCACTTCCCTTCAGGCTGTTACGAAATCGATGTGGACTACTGGGGAAACGACATCGAAAAGCTTGAAGAAGAAAGAGTAACAAATCCAAGCGTCTGCCAAGGATACTGTCAGAGAAGAACACACTGTCATTTCTGGACATGGGTTAGTGCGACACAAAGCTGCTATCTGAAGAATGTGAATGGCGTCTATGGTCGTCGCCGAGACTCCACCACTGGTGGCATGGTCTCGGGCCCCGCCTTCTGCCCGCGGCAGCCCCGTAAGTGTCCGATGATTGCTTGCGGTATCTGGCAACCTCCATTAAAAACGCCGACTTTTCTTTGGAACGTAGCTAGGTTCATTCGGAGTTGATTAGCTTGGTATTTAGGCGACATATTGGCGATCGTTTTCTCAATTACATGCGAGCTATAGATGGGCATATGCCGGTTATTTCCATGTATCGATTGTGTGCTCTCAGAGTGCTTCGAGGACAGCGTGGACTACACAGGATACGACTTAGAAAAAGTTGAGACCGGAAAAATTACCACCCCTGTGATGTGCCAGACCTTATGCCAGCAAAGGGAACTTTGCCGCTACTGGTCTTGGGTCAGCCCTACGAAAAACTGTTATCTGAAAAGCCAGTTCGCACTTATGGGACGACGCGATGATGCGTCAACGTCAGGCATCGTCTCTGGGCCGCAGTACTGCGCGTCGTCGCCGACAGGTAATAGAAGCAAGTTTGTGCAGGTCATTTTAGAGACCGCTCTTTGTATATACTTACCCCTGTGTTGTCGCCTCGTCACCTTTTTTCACGGTGAAACGGTACCAGAAAGCAAACCTCCGAGAACACGGCGAGCGGGGTGAATTACCTGTGCATGTCGTAAACAGTGCCACTGATGTGCGCGGGAACATTGTGTTGAACCGTCCGTTGTTTTGAGGAAGGAGGCTATCAACAGGAGCCACGCCACGTGAAGAGTAGTGTGAAAAGGTACATTCTACAGGATGTTGTCCGTTCTAAAATTTGACTTCTTTTGTTGACCACAGAATGCCACGAGTACGGCTACGACTACTCGGGACACGACGTGACGAAGATCGTTACTGGTTCGGTGAAGTCCCCGAATACATGCGAAACTTTGTGCGAGCATGAGCCGGATTGCTTCTACTGGACATGGGATAGACAGGCAAACAACTGTTACTTGAAAGATCAATACGCGCCGCATGGCCGGATCCAAAGTTCTCAGACCGTGTCCCTTATTTCCGGCGGTCTCGGATCGAGCAACACGTTCAAGAGTCGATTCTCTGGTGAGTTCCGGCTGTAGGAGTCAGCGCTCGTGGGGTGTCGTTTCCCAGCTATGACGCACGCGCCTGCCGTATCTTTTGTGGAGAAAACTCGTCGTCGTCCCCTCCGGTATCACGACAGCAGAAATGGTGCGGGAAGCCGTGGAGGCCTCGGTGTGGGCGCACGGGATAGCCACAAGGAACTGGCCGTCTAAGGAGATGCGTTCATACTTATTGACACATTCTGAAAGAGACCTGTAGGCAGATAACAAGGGATAGAAACATTTCGAAACGTTTCCTCACGTAAGCACGAGGGGACTGTCAGATTTTGCCTGTATCGGGGAATCCATACTGGGAAACAAACTGTTCTCGTTCTGTGCAGACGCCTGCGTCGAGGACGAGGTGGCCTATGTCGGCTACGATTTAGCTACAGCTGCCAGGGTTGTTGGAACGAGTCTGGGAAACGTTCGCGGAAAACATAACGGCTCACTGGTCTGTCAGACAATGTGCCATGCAACAGACTCATGCTTCTACTGGTCGTATGACCAGGCCGCTAACCGCTGCTTTTTGAAGAACCAATACGCGCTTCAGGGACGTTTGCGCGATGAATCGACCAAAAACTTTGTTTCTGGCAGCAGAGATTGCGTACCCAAACCCTCACGTAAGTTCTGAGCGTATCTACAGATGCACAGTTTTGCGTCATAGGGAGAAAGGCAGGTGCTCGACAGGCATTTGATCCTACATTTACTTCTGGTGA
This sequence comes from Neospora caninum Liverpool, assembly GCF_000208865.1. Classification (NCBI taxonomy): domain Eukaryota; phylum Apicomplexa; class Conoidasida; order Eucoccidiorida; family Sarcocystidae; genus Neospora; species Neospora caninum. The sequence goes on along the minus strand of NC_018396.1, from coordinate 4,423,278 downwards.
ACATCTCCTTCCCCCTTCTGGCGATCCGAAGTTAGCCTGGTTCTTCGCATATTTGTCACTTCTCTGTTAGAACATGGTGTGCCGCATTGTTTTGTTTCGCCCATTAAATTTGTATCCTGCTGACCGCAGAGTGCCACGAATTGGATGTCGACTATCGTGGATACAACCTTAAGAAAATCGAGACACAGCAGATCCAGTCGTACCACGTATGCCAGGAGATTTGCCGAGTCACCGACGGCTGCCATTTCTGGACGTGGTCTAGTCAAACGTTCAACTGCTACCTCAAAACTGATCAGGCAATCGGCGCTCGAGTCGAAGACCAGCTCAGCGTCGGGCTCGTGTCTGGGCCTAAGCGATGCACCCCTGCAGGAGGTACGGTGGGGCTTTGCTCACCTGCTTCATTCAGAGGTTAAGCATAGGATTGTCTTGAGGTCTCCAATCAGGTGAAGCAGCCTTAACATGTATCGACATACGGGCGCATGCACACAGCCACGCACATCTGTGTATATACATGCATGCATCAACACGTCCGCATACATGCAAAAATGCGGTGTATTAATTCACCGAATGTTGACAAAAGGATACTCAATAACACCAGTTTGATAGAATGCTTGCTTCTGCTATGTTGGCTTTTGCTTTCAGCCAGCTGCTGGGAATACGGTGTGGATTTCAATGGTTACGACATCAAGAAAATCGAAGATGGCTCGGTGGTTGCGGCTGCCCTCTGCCAAGGACTCTGCAAGCTGCAGCCGTTTTGTGATTATTGGACCTGGGTTGCCGAGACAAACAGCTGCTACCTAAAGAACAGCAACGCCCCGTTGGGTAGACGTCAGGACCTCTCTACATCTGGAATGGTTTCGGGACCTCGCGAATGCCCTGCTATGCAGCCTGGTGAGATATTGCTCGAAGCCCAGTTAAGCAGTCAACGAGATTTTGGACCTGTCTGATGCAGAAAGATCATTCCCTGCTACCTAATGACTGTAGACTACACCATCTTTCATGGTACCCGTACCCCGACTATGCCCTCTGCGTTCTCAGATTGCCGTGAATTGAACATCGACTACTACGGAAACGATGTTTACAAATATGAAGACGGGGATGTGACTACGGCAAACGAATGCCAGTGGCTCTGCCAGAACAAGCCTGGCTGTTTCTTCTGGACATACCTGGCAGAGCAGCGTTTCTGCTACCTGAAAAACTACACAGCCGCTGGAACACGGATCCCTCACAGTGGTGCCATTTCAGGCCCGAAAAACTGTTTGACTACTATCACAGGAGATATCGGGGACTCATCGACTGGCACTTGCTATGAGACGGATATTCAGTACGTCGCACCAGCCCTCCCCCAGTCGGCAAGAGTCACAGGCCCCCAGGGTTGCCAGACACTATGCCAGGCAGAGCCACTTTGCACCGTTTTCGAGTTTTACGTTCGAAGTGAACGGTGCATCATGAAGAATATTGGTCAATCGTCAATGCAGAATCCCATATACAAGAAACGCGTTCCTGGAATCATCTCAGGTCCAAGGGAATGCCCAACATCCGTCACGACTGCTCCGCCCGTCTCATCGGATTGCTTTCACGTCGGTATTGAGTATGTTGGCCATGATCTAACACAGGAGAACAGCGTGCTGCCAGCAGCTACATCGGCAGCAACCTGCCAGGCTTTCTGCGCGGCGGCGGCCAATTGTGAATACTGGACGTACATGGCCTCCACCTCCGAATGCAAGCTCAAGGACGAGCACGCAATAGCCAATATCGCGAGCAATGCGTATGCTGTCTCAGGTCCGAAAACGTGCGCCACTGGTGCGTAGAGCGTCTGTAAACCCCCTGCAAGAAGACTGTGGAGGACCTAAAGGGAAATATTGTTTTTCGCTGCGACTGCAACCGTGTGACAGACGGGCTCCTGCTATTTTCCTTCCTTTCCACCTGTGAATTGAACTCAGAAAACGTTTACATTTTTTCCATATCACTGAATGTGGTAGCCGACAGAGTGACTGCGAGGTAGCCCTGTCCTCTTTCTTTATGCGTTCAGCATAACCACTCTCGGATGTAGTGTCACTGAAAATTCACGAAGTAAAGGTAGACAGCACACAAAGAAACTCGTCTTTAAGCTGCAAAATGTGGGCAAAGATACAAATGAAGTAACATCGAGCGGGCTCAAATCTGCATTGTGGTAGCTATTGCCCGCCTCATTTATGCATCCGACAGACGATACTGGCAACGTTTTGATCACGACAGTGCACCCTGTTTTGCATCTTAATCACGATCCCACATGTTTGCCACTCCACCCGAGCAGTTGTGCAAACACCTCTACTAACACCTACGGCCTCATGCAGTCAATGGCGTTACACAAGGTTTGACTTCTACACTTTGCCCCGTCAAGGGCGATGCGATCATCCATGCCGCTTCACCGGAGCGAGGGAGGATCGCTTGCTATAGTGCCGAGTATTGTCTTCATGAGATGCGGAAAATCTATGCGGTCAACCTTCCTTGTTCACTCAAGTGAGCAGCTGATGTAAAAGTTTGACTGCTTCTTGACAGATGTACCCTTTGCCGTATTTAGTCATTACTTCGGGCACTGGAGCAACTTAAGACGGATGCGGCTCCGTCCGAGTTTCCTGCCGTTTCTCTATCGCGTTTCAGACAGCTGATGAGATGGTCCAACAACATAAGAAAAATCGGATATCACGACTGGAATGGGTGGGAGGGTGAGGGTCCACACTTGAGTTTCATGACCTCCACAAGTCCAGCACGGCACGCTTGAACTCGGACCATATTTATTCCCGGGCACTGCTGATATTGGTCATCGGCATTCTTCTGAGAGTTTGACACAGCCGAGCCTGAGTGTCGCACTCGTTTCTCCAGGGATTGTACATTTCTGGCCCTCCCCTATATACCCAGTCAAAAAGGCGCGAAATCCCAATGAGTCAAAAGACTGTGGCACCTGGGTGGCGGTGCCTGTTCCGGAGCTGGCGCCCTCCTTGTCTTGTAGAGTTGGGACTGCGCGAGAAATTAATTTTAGGGCTTCAACGCGGCAGTCCTGTACAAGACGAACTCGGCTGTCTTCGCCACGAAGAAGTGACACCGAGATGGCCTTCCCTAAACTCCATGGTCCTGCCAGCTTTTTTCTTCTCGTTCACAAACCGTTTATGACAATTCCGGGGACTCTGCCACAGTAGCGACCCCGCACAGCAATCATGTTGTCTCTGCTGCAGTGCAGACTACCCGCCTGCGCCGGTGACTAGCCACGACCTGCCGCGGTGGCGGCTCGTACTCTCTTTTCCGAGTCGCCACGCAAGACAAGAAGAGGGGGTGCTGGCTGGTGACAGAGAGCTGAGGGCCTTGCGAAAAGGAGCGATCGCATGATGTGCGATTTCCTGAACTGCGACAGTACATACAAGATGGCGTCTTTTCCTTTTCCGAAACATTTCCCTGTTTTTCGGAGTGCGCCATACACTCAAAAAAAGAGTCCCCTCGCAAAATGCTAGGCTTGGAACCAGCCCAAGCCACAAAGACGTTTGGGCGTGTCTGAGTGGGTACTCCAAAGCTCGGCTTCCTGCGATCGCCTCTGCCTTCTCTGCCTGCCCTCTCATCGTCTTCTTTTTTCACGAGGCAATACCTCTTTTTTAGATTCGCGTGTACTGTGATAGTATGGGGTTACGGGAAATCATTCTCCATTGAACACAAGAGCGTGCAGGTCGTGTTCAGCTGTAGGTTTTATACTGGGGCGTTGTGAGGTTCATTCCGTTCCCATGTGTTACACCTACAGAACTACCGTTTCCAAGTGTGACACAGGAACGCCACGGAATGACTTGCCTATTGTTACGCAAGGCTGAATGTTTCATATTTTGAAGTTTGATGCTCGCCGCCGACCTCGCTCCGCGTCGTCACCTTCCGCGTCACACGAGTGACCCCGGTCCTGGCATGGCGTCTGCAGAGACTCAAGAGGCACGGTCGATTTTTTCTCCTGCGCCTTTCTCGATGAAATTTCTTTCTGCCTCACTTCTAGCTGCATAATATCGAGTATCCAACAATTCAATCCATGAACATTTGACAGGGTGAACATCGTCTTTTCCCGGATTCTTATTTATATCGACAGAGGGGCGCTACTCGTGACACGTCCAAATATTGGTAGTAACGCGCTTTCTTCGTCTCCACATAATGTCGAGAACAGGCGTTTTTGAACCCAATCGTGGGGCAGAAGGCCACTACACATCTTTCCCAAAGGACCCCTCTACGATGTACTACGGTGACACCAGCTCGGGAGTTGCCCAGCGCTCACCGTCAACGCCCGGGCTGTACAGCCAATCCCGTGCTTTCCCTTCGGGAAGGGGCTTTCCAAAGCAGACCGATGAGACTGCCCTTCCAGACTATCCATTAAAGGAGCATGCTTTTCATCATGACGTTTCTCCTGTGGACGAGAAATCCCAGTGGGCGGGACGCACTAGCTACGACAAACCAGCCTCTATGGAAAAGGACAGTTGCCACCATGGGAGGTATTTTGGTGCTGATCTGGATCCCAAGTCTCAGGAGGGAGGGTGCTGGAAAATGCAACCCAGTCTCTCTTCACATAGTGCAGAATACGAATCCGGTAAAGCTGATTGTTATGACCGTCGCTCCTTACGGCCTGATGAACATATGAGTCTCTCATGGAACCAAGCCGAAGGAGGAAATCACGGGTCCTTGCCATTCCTCGGGAATCCGCCTTTTGAAGGGAACTCGTACGTTCGATCTCCTACCATGCAGATTAATGACTCTCAACTGCAAACTATGAAAGGGCGTGATCCCTTTGCTCAGGATGCCGTGCGTCAACGTGCCCTCCAGGGGCATCGAACTGCAAACCTCCTTAGGTAAGCCGAGGGAAACCCTGTCAGATGGATGTGGCGTCGCTGCACTCATGGCTGTCACAAGTCACCTCTATCTATCTCTCTCTCTCTCTCTCTCTCTATATATATATATATATATGCACGCATTCACTTCTGCGGGCTTTACGATGTGTAGAGCGATACATGCACATAGGACAAGCTAGACGCCTACTTTAAAAATCGGGATCCCGTTGCTGGATCGACATCCACTACTGCAGATATAGATATGCAGTGGCGACCACACCGGGCATATACATACATATATATTTGCATCCACACAAGTTTTTATCATTCATATCTGATTCTCATCTATCCAGCCGGATGCTTAGGTATTTGAATCTGGAGTACATAACGGAGCGCTACGTAATTCCTCCGAGCTGCGGTGGATCCGATCGTTACGCCTGAATATTGTTTACTTGAGTTCTGAGTGGCCGTCTGGGTGATTATGAGTTATACGTCTTTCTCTGGCTGTCTTTGTCGATCGCCGATGGAGAAACGGAATCACGTCCCGCCAGTGTGCGGGTTGTTCTAACATACGCACCATTGTTTCCTCTCAACGCACTACACCACTACAATCAACTCAAGATTTTGTTTCTGAGATAGAATCTCCCGTGTGAGAGTTATTCAGTTCCTCACATCTTATGTGAACTGACCCGCTGAGATAAGAATCCACTACAGTTTCTCACACCTGAACATCGCAACTCGCGTAGAGAGGAATATATGGTGAGAGCATCCGTTTCTCTGGAAGCGTGCTTTGGTTAGCTCGGTTTTCTTTTCCTCTTCAGCTGCCGTGCTTGTGTGTGCCTTCGCGAAACCGCATCACTACATCTGCATGCGCACTCACGAGTGTGTGTTATCACGGAACATGCACTTATATGAGGGAACGAACACGTGAATATATGTAGCTCGTCTCTTGATATGTCCGTTGTCGCCCGCCACGAAAGCCCTTCCTAGCGTTGTGGAAACTGACAGAGCCTGGATAGGCGTTTTTTCGCTTTTTTGCCTAGGACTCCCTTCGACTACGACACGTTTCATCGAGGCAGGCTTCCTCCTAGTGCGGGCGCCCGGTAAGTCTAAAAGAGCGACATGCCATGTAGCATCATGCTTGGTTTTGTAGATGTTTAAGAAGCGAAGCACGTTATAATTACTGTACACCATCAAGAGACTCGCTAGTCTTTGCCAAGCGGTATTTCAGTTCATAAACAAAACTGTCACGTAAAAGCCTGGTCCCGTAACTTCATTACAGGTGGCATACGCTGCGCCAGAACGGTATGTGTTTCTTGTCCCAGCATTCAGCCGGCAGGGAAGGAGATCGACTGGTCGGAGAAGAAGCTATTTCGAAAAGCTCTGCCTTCCTCAATCTTTGCAAGTGACCAGGTATGGAGTCTACGCGACGGGGAACACTGAAGCCGCCGCATAGTACTGTTTATGCGTGGTAATGCATGCGTATGTAGCTCACATGTTTCTACGTGTATGGCGCGTCAGGGACACTCAAACGAGGCTACACATACTCATGCATATATACATATATAGGTCGACAGAGAAAATATATGTATATGGGATGTATTACCGCAAAGATGTCTTGGCCTTCGTCACACCCGCGTAGAAAGCTACAGGAGAACGCAACAAGGAATTGATTCGCGCGGCTAGATGAAGGAACAGAGCTAGGAGTGCTGATCTGACGGTGCATGGATTCTGTTTCTTTGGGCCATGAACCCCAGCAGAATGTTTGAGGACCTCATCCCAAGATCCACTGGTTAGAGTGGTAACACAATTTAGTTTTTTGAATACTCTATGCACCCAAACGCAGATACGTATATACTTGACGCTTTTCCACCCGTTTCGCCCCGTGCTTTTTGGGACTGTCCCGCGATTTGTTGGCTGCTTGAGACACGAACGGATCACAGGCGTTGAAGTCAAAAATGCGTTTTCTCACACCTGTATGTAGGATTGTTCCCCTTGTTCTCTTGGCGCCTTTTATCCTGCAATTTCTCCGTCTCGTGCGTTCGCTCCTCCCTCTATTGCCTTTCCTATGCGCCGTCTACCGTCCGTCTCAGGTTGCTGAGCGCCTCCGGCAAACTCTTCCCCCTCCGGGCACTGAGGCAGAGAGAAGACCCAAATCTGATTACGGCAACCGCAGAAACTGGAGTGAAAGGGTTGACACTCTTCTACGCCAGTGTATCCCGGCAGACAGTACGTGGCATGTGGTCCTGAAAACAATGGTGCTTGGATATACTCGTGTGAACTGAAGTGTCTTTGTATCAACCTCTAGGTGTGCGTTTGCGACTGTCTCGCACTGGTGGGTCCGCATACGTAGTTGTATACCGATGCCGACTGGGAGTCCCCCTATAGCGTCCAATTCCCCGTCCAGTGGTCTTTGCAAAATTTCTACTTTCCTGTTCGTTACTTATTCGGGAAGACTGAGATTTTTTCTTCATTTCTTTTGGCGGGAACCGCTTGTTCTCTATCCTACCCGTTAGTTGTGCATGCTGTGTCACCTCTGTTTTGTTCCTCTTTTTCTTAAATGCTTCTCCCGTGGAGCGATTTCCTTCTTAAATTTTTTGGTATTGCGCGTGCCATCTTCCTGCCGGCTTTTTCAAAGGTCAGATTGAGAACGCCCCTATCTACACCGCGAAGGTTGAAGAACGATCATTCGATAGCTCGCTTTTATACCACGGATGCCGGCATCTGAAGAGACAATCCGCTCTCGGATACGTACCAGATGAGGTGGCCTCGCTCCTGCGATGCTCAGTTGAACCCGAAAAAGGCGAAAGAACTGTTGTTCCGTCGAGGTCCTCGCTGACCTCCCAGCATGACTCCGCACAGCTGAGGAGGATCCTCTCGCACGAGTAAGTTTGTATTCTTCCGCATCGTTTTTCCAAATACCACCCAGGACGAACTGAGTCATGCACGTCTCCATACAGCTAAATATGCCGCGATAAACAAGAGCTCTTGCTCAGGCACCGAGAGATTTGTATCCAGTCAGTTTTTCCTGGCACTGTCTGATCGCTCTACTTCATGTCTTCACAGTATCCGGTTTTTCCTCGGTGCAGGTTCATTCACGTGTCTACTGTGTGCGCAAGAGGCCAGTTTCCCGTTTACGTATCTATATACGTACGCATTTACAATTCTGGTTATATTGGAGATGTGTGCATGTTCTTACGTGTAGTTGACCATCAAGGCCTCGATCACCGTGCTTCCCTATGCTTCTGTCTCATTTTCCGGTATTCTCGTGCGACCGTTTTGTCCTCATCTGTACTGGTTTTTCGTGTGTATGTTTTCCGCACAGACCCGAGTTAGAACTCGACGCTGAGGACTACGGGAATCAGCGCCCGTGTTTCCGGAAATCGCCGTTCTTGACGTCGAAGAATCCTTATCGTTGGGGCGTCAGCGTGTTTGGCTACGACCGTTCCCCACCCCGTCGCAACCGCATGTATGCGTTGCGTGACCACTTGGACGTAAGACACAACATGCCGACAAAGTTCGAAAAATTCAATGGAAAGTGTATGGAAAGATTCAGTTTGTTCATACAGAGCTGTTCAGTCGAAGGCTGGGCATCAACCGGGAATGGCTGCATCTTGCGTTTTCGAATACCCGGCATCGGGGACAACGCGTACCTTCCAGACATTAGACAGAAGAGGCGGAAACTGTGCAGGTTCTCAAATCGACTCATGGGTATTTCTACAAGCTTCTGTGGGTGTCTCGACATGCCACTGCATCGAGGCGTCTTCATGCCTCAGCGGCGAATGGGTTTTGAGTTTAGGGGTTCACTCCTCCGCTGCCCACATATTTAATTAAAATTTCAGAGTCATGGCGTGTGTCCTGAAGAACGCGGATGTGAAAGCCACACCGGCGAACGATTTGTAGATTTGACTTATCATGTTTTATGCTTATAATTACATCATTTCCTGTAGCATTTTTAGAAAGAGACATTTGCACGTTTGTTTTGTCAAACTGTGCTGTTGCTTCGTTGTCGCTGTCCACCTGCAGTCAGTCGTTGTGTGAATAAAATTTTCGTTTCCTCAGATCATATCCTTCGCATGACGGAGTCGTGTTTTGAACCGCCCACGTGTCTGGTGCAGGGATGGAGGCGGAGGGTTGAGGAAATACAAGTGGCCGCAAGCCGTTTTGCATTCGTTTTAACTCATCTCCTTTCCTGTATTTGTGTGCTGGATGCTCTCAGTCCAAGCTGGTCCCCAGCCACAGCACGGACGACGCCACGCACATCAGGCTACGAAATGCCCCCCTGTTACCGGGATCTTTGCACATGGTAATGGACGGGAGGAAGAAACACAGGAGCGGGCTCTGGGTATTACTTCAGCATAGATCTTCTGCGAAAAAACAGAATCAGAGGCACAGGCAAACTTCTTGAGACACCACGGTTTCTTGTACTGTCTTTCGTCAGAATTATCTGTGCAAACATTTATAAGTGTATCCACGAGCATTTCAGGATACATGTGTGCGTGGTGCTGAAAGTGGCAGGTAATGTGGCTGTGGGAGAGGAGAAAAGCCAAGAGCGACTTGACTTTCAAATTTCACGCGCAACGGCCACAATCTCAGAGTCACACATTTTTGTCTTAAGGGCAGCCCCATTTCACGCATACACGTGACGTGAATCCATGGACAAGCTTCCAGCGTCAAGACATCACTCTCCTAGCGAGGACTCGCATGGCTTCGATGAGGGGGAGTCGCTTGTGTCTTTGTACAATTTCAGAGTTCAGACACGCACATAGAGATGTATCTGTTTATGTGTGTTTGCCCTTTTGTGAAAGAAGAAAGACCACATTCCACTCATATATCTATAAAGTGCATGCCTTTCTCGTCTGGGACAACACTCAATGAGCACGCGTAGCTCAAAGAATCAATGTGCATATGTATCTGCGTGCGTTTACCGTACCTACGAACCTGCATTCTATCTATGTCTGTGATTGTGGCAGTCGAAGCTCGTCCCTGTGAAGGATTTCCCTTCGACATCGGCTTATCGGACTCGTCGGGACCGCGGTAGTTTGGATGTAAGCAATGGAGCTCATATACTTAGGCACGCCATGGACTACTTCTGGAGAGCTATCTAAACCCTGCTTCTGTGTCTTTTTGCATTATGAGCAACGTGTTTCTTGCGCATCTGTGGGCAAGTACCGATGCTGGTGTCACTCTGTGCACTGGGGCCGTAGTGTCGTCTGTCTCTAGTGCCGATAAAGCTTCAGTCGGATCTGCATAGAGACAAGGAGGAGGGGCTGGAGGGAGAATACAGGAGAAAGCGAGAGATATCGCAAGATGCGAGTGCCACCTCGGTTCCTCGTCATCCCGGTTTGGTGCACAAGTGGGAGGAAATAAGGTCAGGATCTGACAAGTAAACTCATTTCTATCTCTACATTCAGGCCACTCTAATGCACATTCTAATGCTCAATTGAACGGTTTCTTTCATTGTGTGCGGCGATGATACGTAGGCTAGCTTGGTGCCACTCGATGGAGGTGGACAAGAACGGGTCCGTCGTCGACCGATCAGCCGGCCTGACAGGTCGTTGCAGGTGAGAAACAAGTGCATATCTGTCACCGGCAAGGGAAACGCCGGTATTTAGGGAGGGGAGTAGAAAAGAGTGTAGGCGAGAAGGAATCCTGTTAAAACTGAGAAGCACACGCCAAGTGCATGCCCCAGAAGAACCGGTGCTTGTTTGCCTCTGCGTGTACAGCACGGCTGTTTCTCCACATACATCACCGTACATATACATCCACTTGTGCAAATGCTTGAGCTCAGCCTCATGACGAGAGGAGTACCAGGTCACCTTGATAATATAGAGAGTTTCGGCGGTTAACATTGATTGTCTATGTACATAAAAAGAGGTTCCTATGTGTATCCGTGAAGGTGTGCACACAAAGCACAAAGGCGTATAGCTATGTCTACATATCTATGGCCTGGAAGATGTCACCTCGAATGAGCGTTAAATGCTGTTTACGAATTGTGAAGCGCTTGTGACAATGACCACTTCACACTTTATACATGTTGCTTGTCGCCGTCTGTGGATAGGCTTGCGTAAAAATGTATGTAGCTATCCATTTGGAGCAAAAGATGCACTAAGTAATTGTGCTCTAATCATTTGCGAAATTAAATAGCACACGATCATTTGCTAATGTAATTTGCCTTTTCGGCCATTAACAAGTCTCGCTTCGTGGGGTTTGAACCCACCCGAATCGGGTCGTGTGCTTTTCCGAGCAGGAAAACTTCGTTCCTGTCCACGACGTTGTGTCTCGTCACAAGCGTTTCCTGAGGAAAGATCGAGATAGCCTCCAAGTAGGTGATTAGGGAGAAAAAGTGTTTTGGAAAGACTGAGAAGACTTACCCCACGTTCCTCGTCCCCAGCGTTTCACAGGGGAATCCTTTTGTCTTCTGCAACACGAGCTGTAAGAACCAGAACGAAGCAGCACACTTATTCGCTGGGCTCCGACCGAAGTGGCACCCCAGTGACAATACATTGTAAAAAACAAAAACAGACTTTGGGAACCATATAGCTTTTCCAGCGTGTATGAACTTCATTGACGAACAAGCACACTCACAAAAATCATCGACAGTGGATATCACAGAAGCCCGTGCTTACACTGGTATTAGGGATTCTGTTGGTAGGCCGACGACAGTTACTGGCTAGGCCAGTACATGGAGGGGAAAGTACACTTTTAAAATTATTCGGTAGGTTGAGTTTTCGTATTAACTCTGCACAAAACGGTGCATGGTAAAATAAAATGATTTTACGCTTGCTTCATCATCTGCCCATAAATCAAGAGTGAATACATTCAGGGGATGAACACGCGTTTTAATGCTTCTTGCCTTGCGTCCTGTATGCGTTTCAGCTGCATAATCTGACGCATTCTTTGTATTCTGCGATCATGGGTGCGCTACTTCAGGCGAATATGGTACCAGGCATTAAGGAGCCTACACGAAGGCTAAAGCGAGCCTCATCTTTGTGTCGTCCTTCAAGCGTCGCGCGCGGCACATTTTAGGCCTGGCGTTCCTCGGTGGACAAACTAAATTGCGTGTGTGTAAATGAAAACCGCTTTCGCAATGTCCGACCTTGCCGTTTTGACGGAGCATTGCAGCTCAACCTACGTTGTTTCTACTCTCTTGCTATCGGATGTACGAGAATAGTTTCTTTCTTGAAACGACACAGCATATACACACGTTTAAAAAAGGGCATTGCCAGTTATAAATCGTCAATTCCTCGAGTCTTTTACACGCGTCTTACCACGTCTTCTCCGTGTTGAGTAGCTGGCCTTTCGTATCTTGCGTCACAGAATGTATCTAACGCTGAGGTGGCCAGAGTTTTCTTCCATAGCGTCAAGCAAAACTGGAAAACATGTGGATTTTCACAGGATGGTTTTTCCGAATAAGTGGCCTGCGTGAGCTGTGTTCCGCTTCGATTCGCCGAATTAGGCGTCGCCCAAGGACGGTGACGGCGGCGGTGCTGTTGATCGCGCGTACCCTTTACGCGGCATTGGGTTTCTTTGCTTTTCAAGGGGAGCCGAAATTATTCGTAGTCCCGTATCTGGTTTATCTGAACTGGATGACGCCGACGGAAATGAAACGAGCAGCAGGCTGAGCATTTACACTCGGGCACCCAGCTGGTAGCAGTTGTGCTTAGCAGTGGGTCCTGTTGTGCATTATGACTTCCTCATGGAGCTTGTATCAGCAACCCAAATCTTCGTTCAGTGATATACTAATATCCTAATTCGAACCATCATATCGAACGCTAAACTGCCTTGGTTTCCAAAACAGTTGTTGCGCCACGTAGTTTTACGTCACATGTTGCCTACAATGCAACTGGAATTCGAGCGAGGCGGCGTGCTTCACGTTGCGTTGCTAGAGTTTTCTAGACATGGCTCTGGAACTCCTATGCAAATTGCGCGCACGCAATGTCAACAGATCCAATTTTCCGGAAAAGACGATTTTTCAAGAAACTGCCCTTCCTACATCGACTAACCCCGCCGCGGGTTTCCATACAGTTTGCAGCCTGAATGCACCTATCAACTTTCTGGTGTTGGACGGGGCACAAGACCACAATGCGGTTCACAATGTAGTCCGATGCCTCATGGGTATCCCAGCTCTGTGGAAGACCAGTAATGCTCTGGGTTGCCGTGATAATATCCCAAATATGGCAATCTGCGTTTCTTGCAAGCTGCATCGGTCGTACGCGCCGTTGTGTGTGGCGCTTGTCTGGTGACGGCCTTCAGGTATTGTCACTTTCCAACTATTAAGCCTTTGGCGTGTACACGTTTGTAGCACTCAACACACTGGGTCTCGGTATTGCGACGCTGTATCTGCGCGCTTTATGAAGCCTCTGCCCCAACAGGAAGACTAATTCGCCTGGAAGAAGCATCCGTACAGTCTACATGGTAACGGGTGGACGGGGATTGATGCAAAATCGCGCGAAACACCAGCAGCATCCTTCCCTTCACCACATGCAGCGAAGGGAGCTCCCGTGACGTCCCGCAAATTTCCGGAGAGAAATACTCGCATGGTGCTCCTGGGGCAGTGTTCACCGCCAGTACCTGGGGAAAGGAGCGGTTTTTGTCATTCCAGTGTCGATGCTGGCAAGGCTCGACACCACTGAGAAAAATCAGACGACGTCTGGGAATATGCAGCAAGCGATTTCCCAGACCCCTCCAAGCATTCAGCGTTACAGCACACTGTTGGCGGGCGTTCCTGCAAGAGTGCAAACGCGAGCCATGTACATGTGTACAGAAAACGGTATGTTCGAAAGTATCCTTCTCGTTCGACAGCCTGGTCTCGTTGTTTCCTTCATACTTGTTTTTCGTACCGCATTAGGGGACAAACGAGGCCAAGGGTTGTGCGCGTACCGTAATTTGATGTGCTGCCTCTGACGCAAGTGACAGCCTCGGTCGATGATTTTGTCGATTCCTTCGCGCAACAGTGTGCCGATCTATTCCAATCCATAGACTGGAGCCGTCAATTCCTTCCTCGGAGTCAGCTAGGTCGGCGGAAGATTTCGTGGTCCTGGGCAGTTGAGGATGGGGGCTGCAATATAACGGCCGAACCGAAAAACCCTGTTGCTTGTGTAGGTGGGCTGCCATTATGCTCTTTACAACGGAGGCAGGAGTGTACGAAATGCTGGAGAGTCCTGAAAACCAACTGATGGTTTTTGTCTACTGTACCACATTCATAAGGCAGTCTTGCAGATCCGTGTCACTCTAGAACCCTATTGACCAGAATACGAGAATCACGGAGGCGTCCCCGCTGCATAACAAACAAATGGAGGACTATAGTTGGGAAGGTCTATGGTAAGAACCTCCGAGTGTATCAGTTCGGCGACAGGCATTCCTTTCGGAAAAGGACTGGGAAATAGTTACAGTTATTCCCCTTTTGGGTGCAAGTCCCAAAGTGAAGAAATAAGAGCAGGTGAGCCAGAAGAAAGGCTAGTACTACCCAAAGCCTGCGAGAAGTGATTTTCTTTTCCACAGCGTTAAAAAAAATTAGTGCTTTCTCTCATAGGAACCGCCTGAGGGCCAAACCCAAGAGAATGCCAAGATTTGGTTCAAGTAGCGAAAAAGCATCAAGGAAGAACGAGAGAGCACCGCCGGACAAGAACCCGTTTATTTATGGGAAACAGTGTCAGAGACACCGTCGAGAAACCTATATATATGCCCTCCTTAGCAGGAAAACTATATATTCTTCAGAAAACAGATACGTCGAAATATGTACAAGAAAATATTTATACATGCAAGCGCATACGGATATGTAACGGTCTCCCCACTCCGCGACGAAGTAGTCCCAACCCGCACAGTTACGGGACGGTACTAACGTGCGCGTACAGATGTATACTTTTAAGTATACGCAGACAAAAGCACATCCACAAGAGGATTAGAAATTCCCTCTATATCAATGGCACAACGCGTATGCATCCCCGCACATATTTGCTGGTGTGGGACTGAGGAACACAGAGCGGGAGATATTGAATGGGGACCGACAGTAGACAAGCTGAAAAACTGGGCGCGAAGAAACCAGACTACATTTGTACACTGTGCGAAGAAGGTACAGTGAACACTGTGGTTTATTCCCCGAAGCAGCACGCGAGATAGTTTGGGTTGTTCCCAAGCAGTCGAGTGTGTAGTCTGCTTATGATTGGTGAGGCAAGCGACATGGAAAGAAAAGTCTATACAAAAAAGAAAGCTGGTGAAAAAGGACTGCCACCTCCTGTACGACACTTTCTCTCTGACGAAATGCCTTCACCCTCTTCTAACCAAGCTTCTTTGTCGATACTCGGCCCTGCCGCCGATTCCGGGAACCGTCGTCCCTATTCTCTCCAGAGATCGAGCTCTCTTCCTTTATGACACTCCCGCTTTCCGCATTGCTTCTCCCTAGTAATGACGGCGCAGCTGTCTGAAGGTCCCGAGCCCATCCACCGACAAGGATGGCACAAGCCATCCCTCTCACTTCGTTTTGAGCTCCACAATCGCGGCCTCCGTGGCTGCGCTCTTCCCTGCAGGCCTAGCAGCTCTTCCGTTCCTGTGGCGTTGCAGCGACTTGTTGCACTGCTTACGTCCCGTGTCTCTACTGTTTTTCAGCTACCAAGGAAGAGAGCTACTAGAGCATCTGCGTGTGTACGTGAGCCACACAGCATCCCGTTTTGCGCCTTGCCTGATGATAACGGAGGAGGCATTCCCTAACACAAAACGCATGTGAAAAATGCTCAACACTCCCTCTCTCCGATCAGTCTGTTGCCACTCTTGGACCCCCGCTCGTAGGCCTCTTTGCTCAATTAGGATTGATGCGAGAACGTAGGGACACCGGAACCGCGCATCGAGTTGCCGTTCGTTTCGCAGTTGGGGGCTGGATCGTGGTATTTTCTCATCGCCTGGAATGTCGCTTCGTCTGCAAAGAGTCGAAGATGGGGCAGCACGTCTTCAACGGTAGCGCGCATGGTCGGCTTGGGCCGCACAAGCATGGAGAAGACAAGGCGAGCCGCCTCCGCACAAAGAGGGAAGCGCTGGTGTTCGCGGTCTAGACCGAGGGCCTGACGGGCGCAGTGGACCCAGTCTTTGGGCTCCACAACCCAGCCTTCGGTTCCGCGGAAATCCAGAGGACCGGGCCCCAGAGGAGGCTTCATAACGTCGACGACACGACGTCCCATAAGGACCTCTGTAATCGAGAGTCCAGCGCCCCATGCGTCAGAGGGAAGGCCAATGTTGATCTGCTTCGCCGCCTCCAGATTTCTCTGCTTCTTTGTGTGGAATTCCAGAACTTTCTGTTCCGGAGATTCGTACCAGGACGTCCCTCCGGTGAAGTCCTTCGCATGCTGCATTGACGCCGTCCCCAGATCAATGAGTTTCACGTCGAGAAGACGCTCATTCGAGTCCGGAGTGGCGTAGAAATCCAACACAATGTTGTCCGGCTTGATGTCGTTGTGGCGAATTCCCAAGCGGCCGTACTGCGCGATGCGCTCCATCGCAAGCAGACACCACTGCAGCTTATGCTGTTCGTACAGAAGCGCTGTGCGAGCATTGAAGGTGGACGTGTGTTCCGTGCGGATCACATCAAAGAAATCGGGACCCGACAATTTCCGAGTCACCAAAACAGACATCCCCGGATTTTTCTTGTCCAGATAGTAGCCAAACATCTCAGCACAAGGCCAAGCATCCTCCAACCGATTGTACGTCTTGCCTGCCATCAGCTGGCCCAGTCTCTGGTAAATGTACAAGTGACACTCAATCTCTCTCTTGATGCTCCGGCCGTCACGAATGTTTCCATCCTCGACGAACTTTAATGCCACAGGAAAAGCAATCTTCGGCTCAACCGGAGAAAGCCAGACAGCTCTGTGGACTTTGCGCTTGCTGCTGTTTTGGGAAATCACGCGATCCACGTCTCGCGGCCACAAGCGAATCTCAGCTCGCGCATGCTGTGCACCTTGAAGCGGCGGAAAGGAAAACATGACTGGCCCCAGCGGGTCGTACAAGCGACGGTACAGGCACGTAGGAAGAGGATCTGGCCCTCGGTAAAGTGGCAAGCTGCCTGGCTCAGCTGCCGGGACAATACTGTCTGTCGCCACCTTCGGGCCTGTAGCACATTGGAAGCAAAACGAGATAGACGCGCCCAAGAACAATGACAAACGCGGGAAGCTTCTACGAAAAAAACCCTCCGCAGGAAGTATCAAGTTTACGCCCTGCAGACGACGTGCGTCCACGGCCACGTTTCAGAAAAGCGCGCAAACGAACGTCACATCTGCAAACGCGCCCCACCGTCGCATAATCTCCCACTAGACACCCGACAAGTAGCAGCTGTCGAGACAGAGACAGAACATGAAAGGCAGCCTAGAACCTTCGGGCCTACACTCACCAGACGTTTTTGGCTGTGCACTCCTCTTCGTCGAGGATACAGTGCCTTGAGAGGACGAGAGACCCGAAAGGGTGACGTCGGACGACTTGGCGTGCGTTTGACTAGACCCTGGAAGGACAGACACATTGCCGTCACGCCACGATGCAACAGAATTGGAGCCATTTCCCGAGCGAGACTCTCCACCATGAGGACTTCATTGCGAGAGGCTGTTTCCATCAGGCTTTCGACACAAAAAAACGAGCTGCCGCTCGGCCCGCCTTGTGCGGGACTTTGGCCTCGAGTAGCGAACTTTTTTCGCCATTAAGGTCACCACTTTACGCGGTCCATTTAGGAGAGGCGCTCCAGCTGCACTTAAGGCGAGATTGGACTCGAACTCAAGCCAACACTCGAGACGTCCGCTTGAATGCGTGGACGCTCGTAGGCCTTCCTTTTGTGCCGAGAGGTGAAGCGTGATGCACCTACCGAGCGCGTGCTTTGACTGCTCGGAGGCCTTCTTGCCAGCATCGCAGGAGGCTCCTCGGCAGAAGCTTCGACACGAAACCGAGGTGCCAGAGCATGGTCCAGCGACGGAGGAAGGAGGACTCGCCGTGGCGCGCTCCCCCCTCGCCGTGTTGCCGCCTCCCACGAAAGGGGTCGGCGGCCAGCTGGCTGCTGGGTCGCCGCCTCCAAGAGCCGCGACGCCACCAGCTGCCAGCATGGCCTCAGTGATAAGATGACTTCGTGAGCTTCCCAGAACAGCGCCAGAGGCGCCGGTGCCGGAGTCCGAGCCGCTGCTGCTGACACCGAACCACTGGTCCAGCGCACGTCTTACTGCACCAACGGCAGAGTCGCTTGGCAGCCCGCCATGGAGATCTGCGAGGGTGTGCTGAGAGCTCCCAGGCGTCGTCAGGTGAGTTCCGACACGCGTGCTTCCTGTTCCGCAGACAGGCTGTGAAGCGCCTCCGTTTTTGCACATCGACTCGGGCGTCTTTGCATGCAGGAAGAAGCGAGGATCTGAGACAACACTTGAATTCAAAGCCCCAGCTGCAGACGCCCCGCTCGCGCCAAAGGGGAGGACCCTGCTGTCGGGCCAGCACGCGCCATTGTTCTGGCCCGCGTTGGCGGCTGCGAGGAGGCCCCGAACGATGTGGGTTCCGGCGCTTTCCGCAGACACGCTCGACGGTCCCTTTTTTGTGGATCCGGTGCTCTTGGTTCCCGAGACGTTGCGCGTCTGCGCACGAAAACGCTTCTGGTGCGCGGAGACGGAGCCGATGTGCCCCTCGTAGGAGACGCCGTCCTCTACACTCGACACACTCCCGCTGCTGTTCCACCCATGCGAAGCGGGTTTGTCTCCGACGCGCTGGCCCGTCGGAGTCGACAGCGGCGAAGCGTGAGCGGCATGACCCCCTGCACTCCGCAGGGGAGTGCTCGGCATGTCCGACGTGCTATTTGACACTGTCAACATAGTCCCCTGAAGCGAAGGCAACACCACGTGCAACAAATGACACGGCATGCAAAAGGGCCGGGATCGCCGGGACAGTTTTCAGACGCACTGCTCTGCCGTGATGGGCGAGGATAGTTCCGCGGGTGAACCGAGGACAGGTACGCCGTGCAACATTCGAACTGAATCGAAACGCGGATTTTGCTCTGCATCCAGCCTCATTGCCCCGTGGTGAGCAGATGAAACGCGCCGTGTTACACCTAGTGGTTTTCCAGCGACGGTCGCTGCTGGAAGAATCAAGCCACTGCTTCATACGAAAAGAACGTACAGGTGCTTTGACGTCGAGGAGATAGATGCGGGAGAATGTATCGACAGGGACAGCGCGCGGCTGCTTTGAAAATTCTTAAACAAGAAACGCCAACGGTGACGAATGCGAGAAAGATACGCGAAGCCACAATCCAGCAGCGTTGCCTATGGGTTTTGAGGAATGAGAGACAAGTGGTTGCAAACGAACCCCTGGAAACACAGGCAAAAAAAAAAACACACGGGAAAACAGGCTGAGAAGAAACGCCTGGCGAATAGAGAGTTAAGAAACATGTGGTCGGACGGACGCAAACACCGATTCCCCCACGGCAGAAGCGAGAAACGCACCCTTCATGAGAGGATGAACCGTGGATGGCATGTCGGTTTGTAAAGTCTTCCGCCTGCCTGCAGACGCACACGACGAACTGCCAAAGAGTGCCCGGAGAACCAGAGGGGGAGTGTTGCTGTCTCTGTGGCGGATCCGCTGAGGGTACGAAAGAGAGAATTGCTTACCGTCAAATCGGAAGGTAAACAATTGAAGGTGCGTCTAAACACGACTCCAAAAGGCAGGGAGACGAAAGGGAAGGCGCGAGGAGACAACCCGCTCCGAAATGCCGACAAGGAATCTATCCATCAGTCGCCCTTCATTCTACAATGGTTTTAAAATGGTAGCGGGACGTGCGCGAGAAATCCACGCACAATTATCCCGCTGATTCTACAATCTCGTGAATTGTGACAAACGGCGGGGATGCGGAAGCGAAAAGGTCGAGCCTTACAGGCACGGGAGACGAAGTCGCTCCTTTTCGGTTCGCTAGCAGAAGAATTCGCGTCAAGAGAAGCTACTGAGTATTCTACTACAGGCGAAACGAGACGTAGAAAGTAGCAGAACGTAGAGAGATACTGAACGGCACACGATGTTAGTCAGCGGTTCTACGTCAGACGGAGAACAACAGCTACCCTCAACACATTCTTTCGGATGAGTCAAAGACATCCGTCGTTTTTCGCATTCATTGATCGGCTCGACGAGGACAATCAACCCTTTGTTTGTCTGTACACTCGCTCATCGACCTCCGAAAGTTAGAGGATTGAAATATACAGTCGGCAAGACCACTCAGTGGGAGAGAAGACGCGCCAAGCATGAAAACCCTGAGCGTGCAGAGCCTCCCTGTAGAGGACGAAGTCCAATCCGGTCGTCGATAGACACGTCCGTGCTGTAGACATAGATTGGCAAACAACAAATTCAATAACGTAGTTATTTTCAGGAAATTGGAGCTACATTGGCCAAGAATGGAATGGACATGCAACGCACGTGAGACAACAGTACCACCACGGCAATGCCGTATGTTTTACGTTATCTACCTTTTCGTGATACAACAGGGACAAACAGAGCTAGCTGTTGACGCAAGGCAGATTCACGCGTCGACCGCGGTACATTTCGACAATACGAGGTAGTTCTATTCATAAAGCACACCTTTCACGCACAGAACACTTCAACGGGCACCACAACCTCATCAGCACAAATGAAAAACGCCGCTATTTTGAAAATGACATTACACGGTAGCAAAAAAATGTGGACGGAAAAGAAATCGAGGTCACACCAACGCTAGAATTTTCCACCGGGCGAAAGGCATTTTTTATGGTGGCAAAAAAACCAGGTCAACAACACATCCCCAAATTGGCACCGCACGCACACGGGAAACCGGACACCACGAAGACAACAATCCTCTGGAAAGAAGAAACGTTCACAGATTTTCACGAGCACGCAGGTGTTAGGGTAAAATATGGGGATTCCTACAATCAACTAGTCACAATGACTGGGTGTCGCCGCGCGGACTGCTTGACGTTTGAGCGAATTCACACTGTTCTACCTCTTTTTGAAACGTTAGTACCCAGACAAACCAGCCGATGCTAGCAGCCTTTTGTACGCGGCAAATGAGAATATGGTATAAATTTTCTTTCAGAGGAAGGAACAGTAAAGACGAGAGACAGCAACCGCGGCGCGATTTCGAGAGAATTCAGATGAACGGAAGTTGAAATCGAGTGAAAGTCCGGTAGCCGAACCTTTCACATTTCCATCCCCGAAAAGAACACAAGACTTGACTTGTTTGACGCGAGGACGAGCATTTTTGTGCGAGCAAAAATAACAATCTTCTCTATGAACAGTCAAAGGCATAGCCATGAGCGATTTTTGCTTCTTACAGCTTCTTTCGGATAATTGGACGCGAAAGCGGATTCAATAGGGGACCATGAAATCACACAGAACCGGTTTTCTGGAGCTCAACGGCTGGCTTGAAGGGCTTTCTTCGGGCTTGGCTTTTCGCGCGTTTGCAAAAGTCCCACGAGCCGTCTGTTTCTTCCTCATAGAAGCCTCATTTTCCGCAAACAGCACGATTGAGACGGATTTCTGAGCACTTCAGAGGCTCAAGAGCACCGAGAGCTTGTGCTCGGGCAAGCACGCCGCAAAGAAACAGAGCAGTTGCTGAGATAGAAAAGGTCGTAACACGCGCGGATTTCCCGATTGCTTCCCGATTGCTTCCGACTTTTCCACTCGAGCAAGTGGTTTCTTCGAGAGTTGCAGAGAAAGGGTTGACAGACGACCAAACCAGAACGAAACCTCGACGAATCAGGCCCCTTTCAGCGGTTTTCGTTGGGTATCCAGGGTGAACGAACCTAAAAATGTGTGGCGAGGCAAAGCGCGTGCGGCAAGACGTCGGCAGAAAAGGATGCAAGACACATGTAGTATTTCTACAGGCTGCACAACACAAGAGAGACCTCAAGCAGAGAATTTCTTCACAGTGACTGCGCCGGCGTTTTGAAGTTCCACACGTAGGGAGACCAAAGTTGTCAATCAACAGAAAGCGTTAAAACTTTTAGCGGCGTGAGTGTCATTTCAGCCAACCGCCAAGCGTGACAGCGCGTCACACCTAGCGCTAGCCGCCCAATGTCTTGTTCTTCCTCGGTCGAATTGCTGCAGGAGAGGTCCCGTTGTCCTGGGTTTAGATGTCAACCACGTCAGCGTGGGCTATCGAGCTCTGGCGCTAGATGGCAGTTCAGCAGTGAAGACACAAATTTATTTGTGCACCAGCTCACCCATCGCGAAACAATTAGATGACTTTATTTAGACGGTGGGGCAGCGGCGCAACAGTTTGCAACCGCTGGTTTTGCCAGCTTCCATGCTTCGAGCCGCTGTTCGTAAGTGTCTACAAGGCTCCACGGTTGGAGTGCCCCGAAAAAATCCCTTCTTTTCTTCAGGACGACGCAAACATCGATACATATCACGAGATGCAACATACAATGTCTGGCCTGGGTCCGTCCACGCCCACATACACAGATTCTACCAGAGCGCAGAGAACCCGAGCTTAGTGCTTTTTCAGACGAGTTCGGAAGGGGCTACAAAACAGCCGGTAATTCGCCGTGTTTTGTTGTATGGTGACATGTCGCCCTGATGTATGGTCGCAACACTCCTACACATCAACTGCGCCCATAACGTTCTGTCAGCCAGCGGCCGAGTCACGTCCAAAACGTAACGACTGTTTAACTTGCAAGTCGATTTTCGTTTCCGAGTTTGCCTGGCGGCACGTGCTGCTTCTGGCGTGGCGGTGTTCTCTCAAGAGTTCTCTATTCGAAGGTGACATAATCGCCGGCACAAGAGCACACGTTTCTAATGTACGTGCACTGGTGCCAGAAAGTGACAGCGACATGCGTGCCTGCTCTGCATCTCGTGCACTACGTTGATCGAAATACTGTTGCATAGAGGAGAATTACTAGCCTCCCCTGCGTCTTCACTGTGCGTCCACGCTGACAATCTCCATACACCAGTTCAGTTCATTAAAAGGGTACTTGCTCAAAAGATGGGTTTCTATGGAAGTTGCGCTGTGCGATAGCTGGCTCGGTGGATTCTTGTTTTGCGTGAAAAGGTGCCCGAAACTTTCGTGGGTGCAAACAATACATAGAAGCGCAGACGTACAAGCTGTACTAGGGGGCAGTAGACTTACACAGCAATGACTCCTCGGCCCGAAGCTCATGCGTGTAGCTGAGACGCAAATGTAGGACATCAAACTCTGGCTCACTGCATCATAAACGTTAGTGTAAATCTGCGCTTATGTGCTTCCGCGATAAGTGCCGGCGCTTCGTAGATTCCTTTCCCGACCCCGCCGCAATATCCTCTCTCTTGGCCAAGGCACCGACACTACGTTTGACGGCGAACGCCTAATTACTATCCATTGGTTGCAACTTGCTTCGGGATGCCGCATGTAGAATTCCGAAGCAAGCTTTCTATTCTCTGCCATCATTGCGTTTCCCTTGCAACTCCAAACTACTACGATTCAGAGTCCCCTCAAGATATTTACATTTTGTTAATGGCCCACATGTCCCTCTGCTCGAGTTGTGACAGACTGCACGAGATTCTATATCTGATGCGCAACAATGGGAGAAGTCACCACTACGTGCTGAGCGTTACCAGGGCCGTTCTGTTAGTAACCGGTTTGCACAGAGCGAATCCATCTACAAGATTCCGCAGCGAAAAGCACGTAGTGATCGTTGTCGATGTGGTGAAGTCAGAAACGACAACAGCCGCCGCCTTCACTGCAACTACCTTTGATGCCCAGTCACTTTTGGCTCGGGTATGTCACAACCCTTCCGGTATTCAAAGACAGTACAGCAAAAAATGTTAAACGTCATTGCTTTGTCATGACTGACTCGTCGACATTTTTAGATGCATGCCAGGCCACCTCCCAGTAATCCGTTCATTTATATAAACCGAGTATTACCGTTGTTCCGTCGTGTGGTTCTGTCTCTGGCCCTACCCGACCCCGCCGCAATATCCTCTCTCTTGGCCATTCATCTCAGCCAACAATAGCTCCTACTTCCCGCGCTACCTTACCCAATACGTTGAACGCGAGATCGATATTATCTGGTTGAATCAAACCAATACAGCATCCAAAAACAAAAACAGCGACATGGTTGTGCCCGGAAACGGTGACTGCGTCACTTCGTGGAAGTAGTAGGTGCCGATGATTAGCGTATATGTCGATGGGGATATATCGCACGTCTTCGGGAGAAAGTGCGCAGTCCGTACCAGTCCGTGGCGGTTACGCTCAGTTGCGGAGCATGCCACTGGACTAAAGATTTCTAGTTTTTTTCGTGAGTGGTTTTGCATTGAAAGTTGTTATCAGTGGAGCACGTTCGCTTTTGAGCCTTACGCTATCCGCTCGCGAGCGAGTGACGCGGCTCCTAGCGCCTGAGACTTCATTGAGCGCGCAAACTTGCATGCGCCACACAAGCAGGCCCGGATCAACTGACTGATGTTCTGAACAAAACCTCGAGACCGCTCCTAAGCATTCCCTAATGCATCCCCTACCCGAGTGAGCAGAAACTAGCAAACAGAGCTCTGTGGTTCACAGTATTGCCTTTCGCAGCGGCCGCAAGCTCCTTCAAGTGATGCCCACGACTATGTACGACTTTTCTGCTGCGGCGCGAGGCCGGAGGGCTGAAGACAGTCGGTGTGCGCGGATGAACACACATTTTGATAGCTGGGAGAATGGCTGTTCGTCACGGTGATTGGTTGACATGCACCGAAGAGACAAGTTTCAGACTGCCTCCATGAGTCATTCCCCGAGACGGTTAATCTGCCTCTGTTTTGTTTTTCTGAAACTCGGGCTCCGCCAGCAGAAGGCGACACTCCCTTTCACTCAGCTCGGTGGCACTCGGATTCATTTCCAGCAACTCGCGGATTGCCTCCTTGCGTTCGGAGCGGTACCTATCACGGCGGGCTTCGAGTTTCGCTGCGAGCTGTAGACACAGCAGAACGCGAGGGAAGGAAAGGTTTTTTCGGCAGAAACACGCGCCCCGTTTTGGGTAACAGGGTGTACGTATGTATGACATAGCTGTAAGCAAATATGTGTGGACCACGTGTGAACACGCCTACTGAAATCTTCCGACCTGCAAATACGTCCACGCCGACCTTGTGTGCAACCCTTCACACCCCACACACAGCGAAAGGAAGAACGTACCCGGACAAGAAACGTCGGCAAGACAGTCGGGCTGCAGTAGACGAACGTCGAGCCGACCAACGCGCAGTCGGAAAGGCCACTCAGGTCGTCCACTCCGTTGCACGGGGTGTCTGGGAGGTTCGTCTTTGAGTCGCTCGCGAGCCTGTTGCTGACAGACGGAGACACGACAGCACTGGCTAACCGCCTGGCAGACTCCACTTCTCCTCGGCGATAGGCTCCAAGAGCCATGCGAATGCCATTGAGCTGTTCGTCGACAACGAGGAGCATCTGCAGACATGGGAGAAGAAAATGCCGTATCCCGGCGAAAACCCGCAAGGACAGGAGAAGTGCGCAAGACGCTGGACATCGAAACACGACATGAACGGGAACAGCGAGATGCTACGGGAAGCGTTACTAGCAGCTGTTGAAACACCACAGCCTGACGCTGGCAATGAGTGGACGAAAGACACTGCACACATGACGAAATACACTCTGGCATGAACACATTCCACAGAAAAGGAAGACGCGTTACACAGTTACCTCTAGGCGAAAGTACATATACCGATACCACAGACGGCGCGTTCCGGCGTTCTACATGTTCGCAATTTCGATAACCTTGGCCTTGCTGTCATCATAGGGACATTCGCCGATGGCCAACGACGGATCAACATCAGCTAATCGCAACACACCTTGTTGTAAAAGAAAACCTTTTCTGCAGCGGCGTTTAGTTCCGTGAGTCGGGCGACATAGCCTCCGCGATCGAAAGTGCCAGAAAAAAGGTCATCTGCCTCAACGTTGGTGTTTCTCCTGGTGGCCATTTCTGCGGCCCGTAGAAAAAGCGGATGGGCAGGAGAAAAAAGCAAAGTCCAAAACCGAAAGGGGATCGGGGAGGAGAAAAAAGAGACGACTTGAAGACCCCGAATACGGATGAAGAAGGAAGTGTATCGAGAGGTGACCGGGAGAAGCCGATGTCAAAGAAGAGTATGGGACCGGGTCGGTTTGAAACAGAAATGCAGCGAACTGGGGAAAGGAAGAACGTGTAGGCAGAACTTTTTGACTTGACGGGGGAAAAAGCACGGTGAAACGGAGGGCTGTAGGTCACCAGGACAGGAGGAAAGAATACGGAGCCAGAGTACGCGGAGTGATTGCCGCAGAAGGTGGCTGGGCCTCACGAAGAGAGCGCCGAAAAATTTCCTCGTGCGACGTCAACTTCGCCTGTAAAACATCAAATGTATTCAGCAGCTGATGTTCCTTCCCACAGAATTCCCTATAGAAGAGGAGACGAGGAAACGAAGCAGAACGGGGAAAGAACGGACGAAATGAGCGGGAAGCTCTTGCCGTCTACCAAGTTTGTTCCGTAAAGCAGGACGTTCACTGGCCTCGCGCTTTTCGTCCACAACGGACCTTTGCTCGTCGTGGAGCCCGGTCCTATAACAAGGCACGTTTTTGCATTTCTCGTGACGGCTGGCAAATGCGGCTAAGGAACAGCGACGAGCCGTCTCCTTGGTAGTCCTCCACCGCGAAAGTGTTTGCACAAGGATCCTTGAGCGAAATCTGACTCGAAATTTCGGCAAGTTCTTGCAGTCCTCTTGACTTTTGTCTGAATGGACTGCGGTTCGAACTGTTCTGCATGAGTGCAATCGAGCTTTTTGCATGCATGCAACGCCCTCGTCAGCAATACCGGCCAGCATGCCTAATGTTTCCGGGTTTCCCCGGACACAGGTTGAGCCATCGTTTTCCTCCTCATATCAACAACTTTCGGTAGGCAATTGGATGCGCAGGCCGTGCATGCCTGTATGGAATTTACGAGACTTTCGTTCCGGTTCGCGCGAATCGTGTCGTTGACAATCAACGCCGACAGCCAAGACAGGAGCGCTCTCCTACGGTTCTTTTACCCGTTTGTGGCAAGCACTTCTAAGCGTTTTTGAACTGATGTAATTCCCATTCTTTTGCACTTCGGTTTGTTTTCCGTTTCCTCTTTAGTGTTTCGGGGGCGTGTGCCGTTCTGTACTTGGCATCTGCTCGTTTACGCCTGGCAACGGTCAAGAACTCTCGGCCGACGACTCTATTTGCAGGTTTTCCTGCTGTGTTCTTCCTTACTTTTCCTCGACTCTTTGACCTCTTTAAGGTGAAGGGACGACACCTGAGGGTGGATCTGCTGCGCACTCGTTGAGGAACGTGACTCTATTTTGATGTTTTCCTGACTAGCCCGCGTTTCCTTGCGCCTCTCGAGAGGCGAACCCGCTGCGTACACGAGCGCGAAACCTCCCCAGATGCCCCGACCCCGTCTTGACATGCGTTTTTTACAAGCCTGAGCAGCGTGCTGCGTTTCCTTCTGCTTTTCGCACACAAGTCTCGAGACTCCACTCCGAAGCCGACGCGATGCTGGCCGGCTTGCGATTCGACAAGGCTGCGTCGAAAGAGAAGGAGAAGAAGAAGAAGGCGAAGCATAAAGAAGAGAAAGATGCAGCAACGGTTTCTGGAGGGCTTGAAGATGTTAAGGCATCAAGAGAAATTGCCGTCGCGCCTACGCTTCCGGAACGACGCAGCCTGTCGCCGTGCAGAATTGTGAGGGGAGGCAAAATCCCCCCCGGCGACCGGGGTGGCGATGGCGATGGATCACAGCGGCAGCCGGGAAGCGTCTCCGGCGGTCCATTATCGTCTTCGCCGAGGGGACAAGAAGGGAGCACATCATTCCTGGAAACATCGGCACATCACGGCATCTCGCCAGTCGCGGCTGCCCGCGAGCTTAATCCTTTTCTCCGCCCTGCTGACGCATCGGCAGATACAGATGCGCCGAAACCGGTACGCGACGCACACACAGATGCACTCCACGCCATAGTGCCAGTCAGCTGGCCGCAAGGGTGTGCCGCTGAACAAAACGACGTACCCGCCTTATTTTCCTCTGCGTGCGCGTCTCCTGTTCCGTCCTCATCTTGTTTTCTGCCGGGTTTCTCTCAGCCAGTTCGTCGTTTTGTGTGTCACTCGGGTCCCGCGTTTCTTTTCTCCTGCGCAGAATCCGACAGCCCCTTTCGCTGTCCCCGCCACCGCCGACACGTGGCGCCCTGCTCAGACGTGGCGAGCGCGGCAGCTGCGCCGGCTGCAGGAGCGTGCGGCGGAGAAAGGAGACACGACTGTCGGTCGTTTGTTTGAAGAGCACGTGGGGGATAGTGCGGCCCTCTTTCCAGCTCACGAGGCAACACAGACGGCCTCTGCCTCTCCGTCGTCCCGCCCGTGGAGCCGCAGAGTAAGGGAATCCTGTCTTCAAGAAGGGAGAGGCGGGTCGTTTCCGGAGGGCGCGAGGAGAGAAGACCGCTCGAGTCCGTTTTCCAGAAAGCATCCAGCAGGCGAGACCGACTCGTCTCGCTCTGGGTCACGGTCTTATGGTTTGGATGCATCGAGATCTGCATCGTCTCTCGTTCTAGAGGACGGCTGCCGAAAACAATCCTGGAGGGAAAAAGTGAGCCTTTCGTCCCGAGGTCACAGAGACAACTCTGGGCACCAGGGAGCGACCGAGCAGCGCTGGCGGACCGGAGACCGCGAGCGAGAAGTGACCAGCTTCGTGTTCTCACGTTCCAGTGGAGAGAAGGAACCCAGCGAGGGCGAGGGGCGACGCGAACGCGGTGCCTCGCGCTCGCCTCCGCTGAGACCGTCCTCCTTCGCTTCGAGTCAAGGGCACTCTTCTGGTTCATCCTCCGCATCTGTTCACAGCTCGTCGCCGCGCTCTCGAGAAGCGCACGGTCGCGATGACAGGACCGGACGTTCGGATCGCCTGTCTGAGGCCGCATCGCGGGCAGCGCTTCCTTCTGCTCCCGCGTCGAATGACGGTCGGTTGGCTGTGTGTCGCCCCTCCTCTGATCTGACACCACGCTCTCCCGCAGACTCTGTGTCTTCCACCCGTCCTCTGGATCCGGATGCGGACATGAACAGCCTGGCGGCGCATGCGCTGCGGGCCCAGCTGATGGGAGATCGCGCAGCGAGTCGACGCTTGGAAGGCGTCGTTGCGCGGCGGCAGCTCTCTGCTACAAATGAGGAGCTGGTGCGGACCGGCGAGGCGGCTGTCCGTACACGCGACTCACGGGCGGCATCCTTGCCCCCGTGGCAGAAAGCTGCTGTGACTCAGAACAGAGCGAAACCACACCAGCCTGGAGGAGACGAACCAGGCAGCGCCACTCAATCGGGCTTCGATCTCCGGCGGGAGCGGGATTCGGACCAAACGAACTTTGACCAAGCCTGTGTCGCTGCCGTCCTCAGGAACAGGATGTACGATGAAGAAAGTGATGCAGGTGAGGATGCACGCCATCACACACGCGTAAAGAAAGCCCTCGTGTGTAAGCAAACAATGCGCTCGAGAGCGAGATGTGCTCTCACACACGCAAACGCCCACGACTAAGCAAAAGGTCCCCCAGGCTACCCTCAACGTTTCCGACGCGGCGTGTGCAAATCAATGGACGTTCCCTCACATCCATGTGTGTCCGTTTGTTAAAAAGCTATTTATTTCTGGTTCGTTCCTGTGGTCGTATATATATGCATGCATCTACTCGTGTATCGAGTGCCGCTCGGTGTTACGCGATGACGTTAACACGCGTTCATTGCGTGCACGCGTTTTGTAAATCTACGGTCTTGCGTGCAACTGCATGAACATGTGTATGCGCTGCAGCTCCGCCTAAGGTTTCGGAGAAGAAGCGGCGAATCTTAGAGGAGCGCGACCGGATGCGCGGACATCGACTGAATAGGCAACAGTGAGTGTGAAGCTACCATTTCTGTGGCCATGGTGGTATCAAATAGAGAGCACGCCGCCGTTTCCTACTCTCGGTTTTCTAAGGACGCAGTCTAGTGCAGCAGAAGAATTGCGTCAGAGGTTGGACTAGCTAATTCGAGTGCTGCCGCGAGTTACCGTTCCCTACGGTCACTGTCCTACACCTCGGTCGCCGCGTGTGTTTCTGTCTCCGTGTCCTGGAACGCCTCTTCCTGTGAAGAAAGAATGCGGTGGACGCTTTTATTCCGTTCTCCCGCCTAGTTCCTCGGCGGTAAAAAAAAAACAGAATTTACGACACCGTACACGCCCTGAGCGAAGCCATCGGGTTTTCCGATCGGGCGAGTCTTGTGATGCGATCTCCTCCCTCGAATTCGTTCCAACGGCTCTCTTGTGCTTTCGTTTATTAACGTGAATTCGTCGACATTCTGCACCACGAGAAAAACGACTCTGTTTGTGGCATCTGCGTGTTTATCTCAGGGGGAAGTGTAGCCGGTGTTTGGACACTGAGAACTTCAACCGGTTCCATGGCGCCGGCGTCGTCACTATGGCCACCCAGGCGATTGTCTGTTTCCAGTCGTGGCGGAACTGCATCCTCCGGTCACATCTTCTTCTTCTTCCGGCAGTTAGTGCTCCGACGGTTATCAGCACAGGAAGTGATCGGCTCTCCTCTCTGATTAGGCATTCTGCGTGCTGTTTGACTGGGAGCAACCAGAACAGCGGTAGACTGCAGCAATGAACACTGGATATGGCCAGAAGACGCGGTCGCACAGCTTTAGGAAACCACGGTATACGCCGCCAATGCTCTTGTCAACTCCCCATCATTCGTCGGTGACCTTCAACCACGATCTTTGGAGGCGTGTGGGTGTATGTACAGGCGCATGTGAGTTCGGTCACAACGCTGGACGACGCCGGATACGAGGAGCTTCGCAACTTTCAAAAGAGTCTTGTCATGTATTTCAAAGAAACTAGGCAAGAGGCTCCGATTTTCATCGAAACGGTTTCTCACTTTGTCTCCAAAGAAAAACTGTGGATGGGGGCGGGCCCTCACACTGCGATTGAGGTCCTTCCTATCCCTCTGGATCGTCTGCAGGAAGCAAAGGTAGGAACATGGGCCGGAGGCACGACCGACTCTCATGCCGTTTGAAAAATGGAGCAGCAAAACGGAGATTGGTTTCTCTGGTGCTTTTCCTGAATTCTGCCTTGCAGAAGATGTCCCGCTTTTTTAACAAGTTTCGAATTAAGCGACTTTGTGTCGGTCGGAAAAAGACTTTTTTTACGCGCACCGTGTATGCGGCATCTCCTGAGCAATCGACGATTCCGTAGGATAGCTGCAAATGCAGGATGCTCTGCCGAAAACACCAACTTCTCAACTATATGAATGTGCCTTTCCTGCCTGTGAACGGGCGTTAGCCATCGCTTTTTGGTTTTCGCATTTTCCAGTGTCCTGCATGCCGCGCGATTCTCGGCTGTACTCATTGCTATGTGTGTGCACCTAATCGCGTCTGCCTCTGCATTTCTGCATCAGCCGCTGTGTCAACCTGAAATCCTGGCCGTCTTTCGGAAGCTGTTTGCGCCGAATGGCTGCATTAGCTCAGACACCGCAGGTGTATCTGACGTTTCCGTGTCCTTCCCTTGCACAAGAAAAAGGATGTCCATACTCAAGTCAGCAATCGAGATGGTTTGCCGCGGCTCGCCTGTTCGCGCCTGTGATCGGACACGAGCTGCAGGACAGCGAGAGCTGACGAAGGGATGGACTGCCTCTCTTTCCGTTACAGTTTTTGTCGGGTAGATCTCTTCCTCGTCGGGAGACCCTGTGCGGAATCGAGAGAGTGGTCTGGGTCCTTGAACACAATTTGCGTGTGCCGGATGGGGTGTGCAAGAGGACGCGGCGCTTCGATTTTTGGCATGCTCGTGCGCGCAGACGTACTTTCGGAAAGCCTTTGAAGAGGCCGAAAGCGAGTGGCAGCAGCACAAAAGGGTGATTGATGTTCGTGGGCGGGAAGGAATTCGCTCTGCCATTCCTGCGAATATTCCGTATATTCACGTTGATTTTGCCCTCAGTAAGTCGTGCGCAAAACAAATCTTTCCACATACACACCTATGCCCAGAGAGCCAGGTTGGCGATACTCAGCAATCTCAGGGTTGGAAGCATGACTTTTTCTGGTGACGCAACCGGTCCTCAAGGCCATGTCCACTGCGTGGGGAACGACAAGTGCTTCCGGGTGTCGGGGTTGCGCGGTCTAGCAGCCAGTCGAATTGGATAACCGGTATGACCAGTAAGGGTTGTCGATGCACGCCGCAAAGTTGCATGATTCACGGGGTGGTTTTGGATGTCTTTCTCCTGTGTGCTGCTCCGTAGCTGACGGCTTAGCCCACGTCATTGACGACGGCCGAAGCTTTTCGCCGTCTTTCGGGCGCGAGGTCATTCAGGGGATGCTGGAACTTTCACCGATCGATCGAGCTTTCCCTACAGAGCAGTGAGTGGGAGACGCAGGGGCCAGACGACTCTGTGGAGTTTTGTCGCTGATCAAAAAAGTAACTTCTCAGCTCCTCCGCATGTCCAGCGCCTCCTCGGTGCAGAGGGAAATGCCCCTCTTGTATCCATAAGGGGGGTCGCCAGAATGACAACCGCACGGGAGTGGATTATTTTGCGTCGATGGGTGGATAGGGAGAATTGGAGTGGACATGAGCAAGGTTTCCTGACTCCTGGAGCAGATCCGGTCTTCAACGCACTTGTTCATAACATGCTGTGGGCCTGAAACTTGTCACGTCCCTTTCCGCGCATTCTGCAAGAAGGTGCTTCCGTGCTAAGCTTTATGTTCTGTTGCTATGTCCAAGCAGACACATACAAGTGTGAGGCACGGTGTTTCTGTGGGAAGAACGCCTAGCCTTGGTATCCGCTGCCTTTCTCCCGTCTGACACACAGGGCCTTCAAGAACGCGGTTGCCGCATTTCGTCGTGATTTCTCACGCTTTGACTGGACTGAGACCAACTAGCCGGCCGAGCAATTCCGGAGTTTCGCTTTTCTCCGGCATATCGCCTCTCTTCGCGTGTTGGAACCGGAGGCGTCGGCACGAGCTGTTTCCCCGGGGCCGGTTTGCCGTGTCAGTCCGCGACAGCACACGGCTGCTGTCCTCGCTCTCTTGTGACTGCGCGTGGAAGCTGATGGGCAGTTCACGGCAGAAGGCGCGCGCGTCCTGTTTTGGGTCCATGTACCTTTGCATTTACTCAAAGTTACAGTTTGTTTTATGTAACCAGCGAGCTTTTGCGGGTGGTTGCTCGAACACAACCGACTGTGTAAACAAGTGTGTCGGCTGGAGTTTGTCTGTGCAGCTTAACGATGGTGAGGAAGAAACTGTCTACGCGGTATCTGTGGAAGTCAAGCACAAACCCTAGCTCTTCAACTTTGACTGTGTTTTAGGAGAGACCACGTAGCAAGAGGGAAGCCGCGGGGACCACTACGCTCTGTCATAAGACGTTTGAGATGTAGCTACAATGCAGGCAACTCGACGCGTTCCTCGTGCCCACGAAACGGCGGTGTTTGATCGCCTGACACCCAGCTGCGCGAATGAGGCAATTTCGGCGACTAAAACAGCAGTGCCGGCACTGACAGAAACCCTACGGAGATAAATCTGCGCGGCGTGTCGGCAGTTCGTGTGACGTGCGGGGGGTGTCGCGGGTCCTGCCATGAAAAACCAGGCCAGCCTTTCGAAGTCCCGCGTGCGTTTCTTTGTTAACGTAAGAATAACGGAAGAATGTTCCTCCCAGAGGGCGCAGAAACGTCCATGGGATGGAGATGTAGAACAACCGCAACCGCGAAAGTTTGGTGCCACGTGCTCTTGGCTGATTTTCATCACACTTGCATGAAGGCACAACCCGCGTCTGTCCCTAACACGGCGGCTGGCTCCTGGAGAACGCGCTCATATTTTGCAATAAAAACTGCGTTTACATCTACGTTTTCACGTCGTCAAATAGTACAAAAGGCACACGCGAACAAACGCGAGCGTGGGATTCAAGGGAACGCATGCTACACAAAAAACTAAATATCAGCTGTTCGCCACGCTTGGCAAATGCAGTCGCTCACTATCGCCTGACTGAGCTGCATTTCGCACCCCACGTCACCAGATTACAAACACGACTCAATATGTGGCGCTCCCACATCGGAATCTCTTCTGATCCAGAGATTGGAATGGAACGAGCAGCGCCGCGCCCTTGCTCCCTCAAATGCGTTTTGAGGCGGTACCAAATCGTCCAGAGCCCGGAAACGGTACGGGACTGGTTTCGGTTCTCCACAGAGAAAACGAGAGCCGAGGGCACTGAGCACGCCTACGCCGCGCCACAGCCGCTGACCTGTAAGGCCGGACACCCAGATTGAATGTGCGGCCTCGTCTCTTGAACGAAGTTACATGCTGTCCATCAAATATGTTCTGGAGGCTCCCCGGCTCCTGCAGACGAACGCGAAACACGTCGAAAAAAACGCGCCCACGAACGCACCGCAGCCGTACTGAATTTTAGATGAAATAATGCGGAAGACCGGCAGGGACAGGCGATGCTGAACAAAAGATTAAGTACCGGCATTCTTGATTCGTGCCGCTGTCGACCACGGGAGACTCGTAAGTAACGCTGCAGCGGTCGATGGCTTCATGTTGTTCAGATGACCACGGGGAGTCTGCAGCCACTACGGAAACATGCTCGTCACAAAAAACACTGACGCTAAATGAGGCAGTTTCTTTCCATGTCGGATCGAGGCTGCGTCGAGGATCTACACAGCGTCTACACAAAACAAGCCTCTTGACGACCACAGGGGCCAGCTTCCCGGCAGAGGGTGTCGAAACAATCACGGGCGTTGAACCCACAGTACTCCACCCACTGGTATGGGTGCATATACACGCGTTCATAGACAGATATCTGTTCCCTCGACGAAGAGGTAAGCCGGTCGGCATCACATGGAACGTGGCGGCAGCGTTACAACTTTGTACTAAGAGCAGCAAAAACTAGGTGGGAAAAATGTGACAGCTCCGGAGAACGGGGGATTTAGTGGGAGGTGCGTCTCATTCACTTTTTCGCGTATGTTCATTAAATCGCTGCACTCCACTGGCGTTGTACGAGTCACCACTATCCCCTCGAAAGTGCAAGCTCGAAGCCTTACCTCCAGTCTAGTATCTCAATTCCACCTGCCGTTGGGGACCATGGTCTGGAGCCGGGCACGACACATGAGACACATGGTTCCGTTCTGTCAAAGCTGGCCTTCATATATAGATGAAGACTCACTCGGGTAGGGCCTCCAGATTAAAAGCTTCTGGGTACGATCTCCTCTGGCTGAGAGGGGTCATGACACTTCTGAGACACTGGGGTAGAACGGGCAACGACGCGAGGCACGGACTCTCTCAGAATGGCCAGTGGCGGCGTTCGATACGCTAATCGAAAGCGGAGAGCTTCACAGCCTGGCACAGATCAGCACGATCGACCTCAACTGTGCAGGCCGGCCTCCGAAAAAACCGTCGCTACATTCCGAAACCTCTACTGCACAGCGTTCCATTCATAGACGAGTGTCGCCGAATTATCACTTCTTAGAAAGCCATGTGTGCGAAAAGCGACACAACTATGGCAGAGCGTTTTTCTCAGCTACCGCATCCGTCGAAAGCTTCAGTTCCATACCTATCCATGCCGCTCGCTTCGAATCATAGGTGACAATCTCGGGTTTTTCCACTTTCCGATACAGTGTAGGGGAAAGCGGCGCCACCTTGGAGACGGAGCCATCGATAACGGTGACCTTTTCCGGCGCCACAAAGTTGGGCAGGTCAACGTACTGTTGCGGCGGCAGAGATGTGGCGTAAACACCTGAGAATCGCGATACAGTGCATCCAAGCTAAATGCTAATGTACGACAGACTACAATCGTGCTCCGACACAGTTGCTGCAATCGCAGCACCGAAAAACGAAGGATCAACGGTGAGGCCAGTCGCACTGCATGCACCAACACTGAGATGCCTCGGAAACAGCCAGCCGTAGCATGTCATCTCGGCGGCAGCCGCGCCTTTCTCCAAGAACTCTGCAGTTGCCTCTTTGTCCCTTGGCCATAATCTGTACCTTGGGAAATGAAACCATCATCTCGACGGCGAGGCCGGAATGATGACGGTAAAGGCCCCCGTGTCCGTATAGCGGAGGATGAGTACAAAGCTGTGTGGATTGCAAGTCATGACGTTGTGCCCACAGGTTGGACTGGCAGATCGACACGCTACAGGTGCTCGACATCAGTTTGTCCTCTCGCGGCGAAGCAGACCAAAAAACAACCACCGCGGACACACCACGGAGTGCACACCGCCGTGACATACCCGTGCGAGCCTCCTCCCTATCGCTAACAAAGCGATCCTGCTGTAAGCAGCACTCCACCACGCCACCGGTCTGTCGCTCAGCTGGGCCTGAAAATGGAGAAAAACACAAAAGAGTCTTGGAGCTTAGCACCTAGCAGCCGCACCATCAACAAACAATCTCCCTGCCAGTCGCCTCTGATTGGCTTTGTCGACGCCGCAACGAGAGCGAGGGAGCGGGTAAACTCCTACGATCCTCCCAACATATATCGGCGAACGTAGAGATAAGGAGGGGAGCGCTGTCTGAAACGATCGTTTTCCAAGTTTCCTTCGACTTCATGAGGTTCACCTACATGTTCCTCCGCGTCGCTCTTTGCCAATCCGTTGATGGCACTGAGGACACTCTTTCGGGCTCGGACGACAGATGTCCAAGAGAGGGCAGCCATCTAAGAGTAAGACATAGACCCACAGAGGAGACACGGTCATCCTTTCCCGCGTAGCAGTAGCTTCCAGATTCCTTCCCGCCGTTTCTACTTCTTCCAACGCCTTCTGCTGGATACAGACAAATGCGTACGAAACTGTTTGGGGGCAACTTGTGCGCTCGCCCGGAAACTACACTTGCAACGTATTACTACAATTAGTCAGCGTACTGTGGCCCGTCGCTATCAGGCCCCTTCTCTCCCAATAGCTTGAAGCGCTGTCAGGAGCGGGCGCTTCGGCCGCGAGCCCGACCCGCAAGAGGGCATGCACCACACTCAAAAAAAGCACGCCTTGAGGACGAAGAACAGAACCTCATTTTCAACTTCCAAATGTACGCCACTCTACAGAGGACAACTTCTAGGAGACCAATCTCACCCTTAGGGGCGGGTGGCACTGGCGGCAGCTCGGACGCGCGGCAGCAAGGTGGAATAAGCAACTCGACTGGAGGGCAGAACGATTTTGGAGGAGGAGGTGAAGGAAGTGTCCTCTGCAGCACCGGCAAAAAGGAACAATGAAGCTCTACATGTGGGATGTGAGTCACCCACGTTGGCAAGTGACCTCATGAACACGACGAGCAAAGAGCTGCGCCATGAGAAAAACACCACATCCCGTCCTGGCAGTTCCCGATCGAAACAATTCCGGAGTGACGTACGGTACAGCGAGCCCTTGCTTGACGACTGGCAAAGAAAGGTTCCCCACTACGAGGAAAATCCCTTCCTCTTGGGCATCCTGGAAAAACTAAGTCCCCAGGTCGTGAAACTCCTAGGCGGAGACACGCCTGTCGAAAGTGCGCACGGCTTGCTATCAACGATTCACTAAGCCGACTTCATGTTGCTCACGAGACTACAAGAACTGAGCACATTGACTCCTAACCATGCTCGCTTTCTTTTAACGCTCGATCGCGGCAGCTTGCGCCAAACAAAAAACGAACAGCCACAGAGCAGATGATCCAGCTGATCCCGTATGACCGACACAAGCATACCTGCTCACACAGCCGATCCAGCATAGCGTTTGCCTTGTCAACTAGCCAGTTTCCTGTCTGCTGTGTGTCGGGGATCTGAGGGGGAGGTGGCGCTTCCTCCATCTTGTGGGGCTCAACCAAGCAGGCATCGAGAAATGCATTAAGCTGATCGACGCACATGTTGCCTGTTCATGAAAACGGAACGAAATGGAGCATGACGAAGCTCTAGTTGTCTCCATTCAATTGCAAACCCGAAACAGGCACGCAATGGGCTTCGTTATGAATAGATAGGACAGCAGCAAGCATGAATACAAACGAAAAGGTAGTGCGTGTAGACGAAAAGTGGATCAAACACAGAGAAAGCCTGCTGAACGGCGACTCTGGCCAACTGTCGAGCATAAGCTCCAATCCAAAGCCCTGACCAGTTTTCCAAAATAGGAGTGCAGGTCCGGTGACGACTCTGTATTGGGAACAGGGTATAGAAAACTGTGGAGCTAGTGCCAGATACTGGAACCTCTATTTCACTCGACCGGAAAAATTCCAGATTGTTTTGCCTCAGTAACCGACCACGCATCCAGCTGCCAATCATCAAAATCCCAGTCGCGCCACTACCGATGCCCTAAGCTCCAGCAGTCCAACGATCAAAGACTGCGGCTTCCCGCCTTACCTGTTAGGCTAGTTGGCCGCTCTTTTCTGCAGAGCGCCGGATCAGGCTCATAAAGGGGATACCCTTCAACCATTCGTTGGGATCCACGCAGCCAGCCGGCGCACGAGCTCCTGAGGTACTCAGCCAGTCCGTGGATTCCTTCTGCGACGAACTGATCAACGCGATCACCTGCCTCCGTGCATCCGCCAATGTTTGTACACTCGAGAAGCTCCTCGTCCACGGCTGCAGCGATGTCGCCGCATAATGAGCATTGCCAGCGAGCCAGCCGGTCCACGCAGTTTTCCTTCGCATCTGTGCCCACAGAAAATGTTTCGGCTCTGACAGGACAGATTTCTTGCAGTTGAAAAAGATGGCGTTCATATTAAAGGACAACGTCGGACGGATGTGGAAAGCAAATTGTCTTAGCGGCAATTCGTTGCTTCCTGTACGCCCACATCTCTACTGGGCTGGCCCAGTTCACTGGAGGGGATATTTCGATTTGATGCAGATGCACACGATGTATCTCAACTGGCCAGAGATGTCCTACACTTCACGTCCACAGCAAGCGTGCAAAGAGCCCGGACACAGAGCTCTCCCAACAGGTCGGCCCGCTGGTCCGCTACGTTCCTCTTGAACGCGGAGACGTGCTTCAACCCCCTCAATACCACACACAATTGTGCGGCTTCTACACGTACCAAAATTGCATCGACACTTGCTCTTTAGAGAACAGCAGCGCTCACCGCCCTTGTGGCACATATGAACAGAGTTCCAGCCTGTTAATGGAGTACACTTAAGAAAGCCTCTTACCAAAGACTGCGGGTGACGAGGACATAGGTACACCCCCTGCTTCCGAAAAGGGCGCAGCAGTCCAGACTAGGGTACCATATCCACAGTTCGGACAGTGAGGAGCAGCAACCTGCTGGTACAAGGCGGTTTTGCCAAACGCAGCGCCGTTCCCGAATGTAGGAGGAACCGTGTCAAAGGGCATCTGCACGAGGCGTCTCATGTCCTCGCAATACGTGGAAGCGGCCAGTTGAACCCGTTTCAGAAATCGCTTAAGATCAATGGAGCTTATCTCACACGGTCCACCACTGCGGCCTCGGATACGAATAAGCGGGAACAAAGAGTCACACCGACTTTCACCCCTACGAGCATGAGGACTTCCTGGCATCTGACCAAGCTGCAATCGCTCCAGAAGAGGAAGTGGCGCGTAGGTCACCTTGCTGGTGCTCCCAGCGCCTGCGTGGTCCACTACGTTCAGCTCCCCCAGATAACCCTTCTGTGGCCCAGTTTGACTTGCCACCAGACCCGAAGAAAGTACCTGAACATCTTTTTCACCCAACGGTCCCACTTTGCGGTACCCTACAATCCGGGGAGCAGCTGAATAGTAGAGAGTTTCTTTCTCAGGAGTGTAAGCGGTTTGGCCCTTTGCATTCTCAACCGGCATCCCTCCAACAAACTGCGAAGGAAGAGACTGTACAGTCTGTGATGCAGGTGTCCACGGCTGATGCGACGAGAAGAATGCCTGTTTGGCCTCCAGCTTATCCGAGCACACAGTCGGCGTCAACGGAATCGTTTGAGGAGCAATATATTCCAAATGCGCCTTTCCTGAACCTGCAGATGCGACAGTTCTAGGGAGAGTCTCCACTGGTCGAGCCTCGGAGTGAGAGCAACCCGGACCTGCCGTCTGATACGGTTTGCCGCCATCGCAACTGTTGGCACCAGCAGCCGGGATCGCAGTGCCCACGTGAGCGTGAGAGGCGAATGCAGCGAACGTTGCTGCCCGTCCAGGGCCCCGAGCATCTGCACGAGGAGTCGAAGAGATCACTGTAGTGGAGAAATGGTGCAACGGCGGAGACGCGCTCGTCCCTCGCTCAGCCACCGAACCTCCAGAGGCTCCCTGGGAGGTCTGCGGGGTGGCTGTTGCAGCGTTTGTCTGGGCACGAGGCGTTCCTTTCCCGGAGGCAGAGGCGCCTCCGCCAGCGCTCTGTGATCCAGAATCCATGCCTTTCGTTTCGAGCAGCACGGGTGGATAAGTTTCCCGACAGCAGCAGGCGAGGGCTGGTTCCAAATTAGGAGGCAGGGAGGAAGCGTCACTGAGGGGGTGCAAACGAGCGCAGTGTGAGGAGGCAACACAAAGAGAGGCAGCCAGAACCAGGAGCAGCAAGCTGACTTCATCACACGCTTCGTCTGCCGTGAAGGTTTCCCCGATTCCCGACGGAACGAGCGGATGAGAGCCACCAGCGAGGCCAGGTTCGGGTGTGCTTAGGAGACTCTTTGTGTCCAAGACGCGGGGACAATGGGGGATACAGCTTCAACTCAGGTGACCTGCGTACGGGCTGCTCTCGGCCATTTCCTGCTGGTCCAATGTCTGCACTCGAAACTTGTGCCAACTTCTACCCGAGGCGCGAACCGGTCCGCGTTCCTACTCGCCAGCATATCCGTGCGCCCCGCTGACCAGAGGCACCATTCGCAAGCTGCGTTAGCAAACTGGAGACGATGCTTCGGGATTCAGCCTCGGACGAAGCCTGTGCACCTGCGACCAGAAAACATCCAAGTACAGCACGCGTAATGGTGTGAGCAGTATTGTCACGACAGTCACTCATGCCACACTAGAAATAGAGGACTGTGACCCACAGAACATCTCCAAAGTTCGAGGAATGTTGCCACGCGGAACCGTTTGTAACACCACCAGGTATCAATTGAGCGAGCGGGCTGGACGTGTACTTCTTCACATGAGGCCCTTCAAGAAAAAATAGAGTCCAGATGCAGAGTGCCACGAAATTATGCCACTGCATGGCTTTAGTCTAGTCGGCCAACTCGGAGGACGCCATCGCCTCCGTTCAGAAGGAAAATTCAAAGCTTCAGTGATGGACGACCAGCATCAGCGAATAACATGACGCCGGCGTTTATGGAGAGGGAGCGACGCCTTCTCCAACTAAGGCCGCGCATGGAAGTGAAGCACACCAAACCAGCCAGGCATGGAGGAACCACCTCGAGGCGAACCAGAAGCCCCCAGCCGGTTACGCGTTGTATACCACAGTATTCGACGCTGCTCGGTAGCCAAGGCGTCTGCAGAACTGTGAGAAAAGGCCCGTGAAATGCTGATTTTGTCGACGAAGCAACCTCTACGCCCTTTAAAACACGTCAAAGTTTCCCCAACTTTGTTGTGTCCACGTGCCATTTTGAAAAAAAAACGAACGAGCGAGCGGTTGTGGCATTTCTTCATCTGCAGAATGCATGCCACGAGAGCGGATCCATCTATTAGTGAGGAAGATGGTGATGTCGCAGGTGTGCAATATCAGCAGTAAAATAACGGAAGAACTGGGTTGGTCATACCATGAATATGAGAACCCATAGAACTACGGATATGACGGAGCTCCCCACTGTGCAACACACATCTTCAGTGCTGCAACCCGCTGGTATCGGTGCGCCTCGATGGCTGATTCTGTTCGGGCGGGCTACCTTTTAGGTCCAGAGAACATCGACGCAAGAGAGTATAACCAACAGAGAACAAAGTTTCCCTCTATTCAAAAGGCACCACGATGCATGGCGGCCGCCAGGTGTTTCTGGAGCGGCGATAAATGAATTCTGGTGCGAAGTTCCCCTGACGCGGTTCCCCATATCTTTATATCCGTGGACGCAGGCCAGAAAGAAACTGCCAGACGACCATCAATTGTACACTTAGTTTTGGGTACCCTCCTCACCGGCGCGATCCTTCGCATGTTACAGAGTCATAAAAGGAACTTTTCGGGCAATGGTTTCTGAAAGCTGCCGCACTGCAACGAGACCCGACCGGCACTCTGCCGAAATACCACACTTTGCAGAGGAATTTCGGGAGAAATTACACCGTGAAATAACGACCGACACGTTTTAGGAGCATGGAAGAGGAAAACAATCTTACCAGCAAGCGATCCACTGTGTAAAAACGGAAATCGGGTCTTGGGCAAGCGTCGTACGGGTCAACAGATACGCTGCAACACCGCGGCATGTGGAATACGCGTAACAGAAAGCCAACGGCTTCTGTCATCTAGCCAGCAGCGTCAATGCAAGAAAATGGCTCAACAAGAAGAGAGGGTACGTGTGCACCGCTCCTCGCCTCGAAAACAGGCCCAAACTGCAAAGTTTTGTCGCCAACAGAAGGTAGAGGGGGAAAATCGGCGAAGAGAGTTAAGGTCGATTGCCACCCGACTCATGGATGTTGCTCACCGGAGTGCGGCCTCGGTATTTTCAGCCGCATGAGGCTGGTCACGGGCAACCGCTGCCCCGGTCCAGCTCTGGCCTGCACTGTCCCCTAGAGTTGTCAGCGGGTGCACCAGCCTTGTGTGGCTATGATCCTTAACGTGCTTATCCTAGCAGCACGGCACAGCTAGCAAGCCAACCGCCTCCTCCTGCGTCCTACGAAAATTATTGGATTGTTTAGTGCAGATGCTATTGTTTGCTTTTTTTCTCATATTCTCCTCATGAGACCCTGTGACAATCTGCGACCGTCCAGAACCAATGCAGTGGCGAGATAACGTGCAACCTCCGTCTACTCCGATAAACGTAGTACCGTAAGGTCAGATCTCGTTGTTTGCGTCACTCTCCAGAGACGTTGTTTTAGGGAGGCAAGGGAGTTGCCAGGTTTCTCGTACTTTCATATGCCTTCCTTAGCAGTTTGCCACTTCATAGTCGGGTGGCCGGTGCCAGGGCGCATGTTAACCGCTACAGTGGATGCTCAGAAACTGCACTAGTTATCAAGGCCCCGTCGTTGTAGGAGCGTTTGGGGAGTCACTACCATATTCCCACTACTGTGAACAAGAAGAAAAAGAGTGCTGTTGGTGTCTTATCCGCGACCACGACGATTAGGGGCCGCAAAAATCCGAGTACCCCACACGACAGCCGAACGGATTCTATCCGCTGACAAAGCCACGGAGTTGCCCGAGCCTATGACAGGAAGGCTCTCCTGTGACTTCAGATATGGGCTTTTTCCCTTGAGATTCTGCGAGTGGTGTAGCGTATGTCATTTTGGCAGATGGCAGGTCCCCACTGTGACAGCGAACAAAGTGTCCCTTTGTTGCCTCTGGTCCGACCTGCGCAGCAGTCCTCTGACAATGATCACCTATACGAACCGTAGAGTGTTTTCCAAATGCTCTTCTGTGTTTCCTCGAAGTATGAATAATGGGAAAAAGTGGCACACGCTGTCCAAGTGATGAATCTACGCCCCCTACACAGCACTGTCCGACCAACAACGGGTGCCTCTGACCGGTCATGATTTATTCACTGTATGGAGACAGAGCCGTCAGTGATCAACTGAGGTACTTAGTGAGCGGAGAGATCAAATGTCAACATCGAACAAAGTCTTTTTGCGCCTTGTGGCAGACCACCACGAGTTCAATGGATTCGAATACCTGAAAAAAAATATTTCACAATCAAGGGAAGGGTGTGACTTGGTCGAGGAAAGGGTGGGACCTGGTTTGTAGCCTGACGAGACATCACACACGAATCCGAAGGCTACGCGTTTCAGTCGTGAGCAGTGTTGTTGCATTTGCAGCATGTGCTGCAACGGGTAAGTGACGGGTTGTGTTAGAGATGATTTATTGTCTGGGTGCTCCTGCGACATTCCTGTTGGGCGACAATTTCACTTCCAGTATGTGGGCCTGCCAACGGCCGAGCCTGCTCCTTTGAATTAGAACCAAGTGTTCGCCGTCGCCCGACCGCAGGCCAGGCGCTCACGCTACAACACGGATGACGTTCTAAACGTTCTAAATGGAGACTAAGTCATCTCGAAACCGACAAAGAAGGCAGCCGTAGAACTGGTGATGTCTTCAGGTGTGGCGTAGCGCCCCATCTCTATCGAATATGTGCCAGCGTTCCCCTCACACCTAGCTAATGCATCTCTCCACAGGAGTAGACCTGCCTTTACTGTAGCGCTGCGCGCTGGTTTGGCTGGAGCGAGTTTTTTGCAATTAACAAAGGGGGTCCCTCTGCTGAAGCCGTGAAGTAGCCCTGCGCTACGACATGCCGGGAACCTCAGTAGTT
This sequence comes from Neospora caninum Liverpool, assembly GCF_000208865.1. Classification (NCBI taxonomy): domain Eukaryota; phylum Apicomplexa; class Conoidasida; order Eucoccidiorida; family Sarcocystidae; genus Neospora; species Neospora caninum. Next base: position 4,379,183 of record NC_018396.1, on the reverse strand, counting down.
CACTGGACAGCCGACTACCAAGGACGAATTACTCTTTATACCGAGGAGGCGTTTACGCCCGTACCTTTTCCGACAGTGGAATCACTGGAAACTGCATATTTCCGATCTTCCCGCTGCTTGGTGGTGTTGCGAACCACACCCTCTCTCCGTAAAAAAAAAACCAAGGCTTTATCAGTCTGGCGTGTGTTGCCTGCATCGTCGCTACCAACAGCAAATACGATCTTTGACCAGCTAACCTGAACACGTATCTCAGCTACACTAATCGCCTCTTGCGGTACCTGTGTTTGAGTTCGTTTCGCAGATGCGAACGTGTCGTGGTGCGACGTCGCTACTTGCACACCACATATGGAGTGGCTGGAATTGAGCCGAGAGTTGTGCCGCCGCAATGCCAAGTTGAAGCGCTGGCGTTTGCAAGAAAGCCAACCCAATGAGGGTGCCATCTTTTTCTCATTCGTTTCTCAGTGACGATGCCACTAGACCGACGGTACAGCCAAGCTACGTCTCTCGGAAATGCCGGTTCTCACAGGACACCAAACGGGGCTAGTGTGTAGTGAGACGATCAAACGTTTGACTGCGAGAGGCGGTGCCCTGTCGCGAACTGTAAGACGCGACTCGAGACCAGGAAATCCAACTCTCACGGGTGCTTCGCGTCCGACAGCATGTCAAAGTATTTTCTCACACTGGACGGTGCGCCACACGTATCGACACCCTCCCACTGATGTGAACAGCATAATACCCATCTGTTCATGAAAAAGAACCGCACTGTAACGCAGTCGAGCTAGTCCCGATAACATCGTGGCAGCCATTTATTTTTCTCTCCTGAGGTCAGGAGTGCCGGAACGGTGGGGTTATGGTCTCGCAAAAGACGAGGGGGCCGTGGGTTCTCTGTATGTCTTAGGCCTCGCGATACCGCCAAGCAGCTGCTACTACTCAACGTAGTGGACTACGACCGCCGCCGCGCTGTCGGACGATTCAGAATGACCGAGGGCCTTGGCCAGTTTGTACATCGGAGGCTTCGCCACAGGTGTTACCAAGGACACGCCAACAGTGTACGAAGAATGAGACGATGCAGCCTTAAAAACCTCTTCAAGAGTTCCCTCGCTCTCGATCATGATCGGCTCTTCCAAGAGAAGACGATCTGCGGGCACACAGGAGCGATCACAGTAACAGGAGGTGAATCTGGTTTGGCAATGCATGGTTACACGCTCCGCGGAGTTGAGTGCTTTTATTCACGTCAGGAGTCTGTCAGTATCGATGTGCTTCTGAGACCTCTCATGTTTGCCCATCATGAACCGTTTGCGTGTCACATCTCTATGAAAGTGTGTACGTGCCTGTCCCGTCGCACTTTACCTGTTTTATCAGACCTGTCGCTAATTCGCTGTCAGCGATTGCCATGATTCCCTGCTACCAGAAGACCGAAAAGGGCATTCTTACCTGCTATGTCGCTCTCACACGAAGCGGCATCGCGGCGAGTGCCAGATATGCCAAGTCCGGGAGCCGACTCTTTTTTGAACGCAGAATACAGAGTGCAGGTTGAGCCGGCCTCAGTCAGTTCCAGCGCCCAAGCAGCACACTTGACATTGTCGAAGCATGTAGTCAAGCATTCACAGAGATCTTGCTTCGTGGCAGAACCTTCCACTGTATCTATAATATCTTCTAACTCTCCGGAGAGAAGCTGGAAAGGCTTCAAAAACCTATGGCCGAGCTCCACTAAAATGACGCCTGTGCCGGCGGTCCGCTGGAATGCAGGTTCCTGTATCAGCTCGCATGTATCCGTTTCCTCTGTATAGTTATACGACCATGCCACGCAAAGCTCGTCCGCCTCGCATTCCTTCTGACATTCGATGACAGACGGCGCCGACGACTGTTGCGTTGCCGGAAGTTGGTAAGCGCCGTACACAGCTGAGCAGAAAAGGCACCCCGCAAGAATGCGATTTCTGACGCTTCTCCGAGAGCAGCACAGAGTCCGCAAGGCAGGTGGATAGGCATCGAAACCTCTGAATGCAATGTGAGGACCACAAATTAGCTATCGTCCGCATGTCATACACACAATGACCGCGTGAGCTGTGCTTAAAGCTACCATGTGGTAGCTTCCGCATCCCTCCAGCACGGACAGACAGCTTCCTGCACTCACACGAGAAGTTTCATTCGCTCACCTGGTGCCTGAACATCAGATAATCCCTTGCTTCCAGAGACCGTCAGAGGATTCGTAGTGCTGACAACTGCTATTTCCTCCGTAAAGTAATCGCACTGCGCCCCGGAACCAATGATCTTCATTGTCCACGCCTGGCAACCGTCAACATGTGTTTCACACTGCTCCACGCAGTGCTGCACTGGGTCTGTAGCTGGTACTGGAGAATCTGTACTGATCGGTGTGCCTTTGAGTTCCATGAAAGGCGTGAAAAACCTGTAACTCAGTACCGACGTGCGGGCGTTGTTGTTGGCCTCGAGAACCGCATTCCACGAACCAGCGACACAGTCCAGGGTGCCGTCGTCTAGCGTCGTCGTAGACCACTGGACGCAGTTTGGTGTGTCGGCACAAAGGTTCTCGCACTCCGTTTCGCTTTGCACGCTTTGTTGTGCAAGCACTGTGTTTGTCCAGCTCGTAGCAATCGCCATAAACATCTTGACTGAATAACAGGGTCAGCATAAACAGAAGCCTCTACTTCCTGAGCGTGTATCGAGCTTGGCTAGAGCATAATATGCAATACTGCATTTGCAAAATAGGAGCCAATGAAGTCCGACGATGACCGGCGCGACTAATTACACATTCCCCAGCAGAGCTGGCACATTCATGTTGCGGACAGAGTCTTACTCGGTGATGCCTCAAGGGCTGCACCATCGGCCTGCTTGGTGCCGGAGACAACATGAGAGGAACCAGCGACAGCGGTTGAGACACTCGAGAATAGCTCGCAGCTGTTCTCATCTCCTCGGAAGGTCCATGCTTCACAATCACCAGCATTAGAGCAAGCTGTCGCGCAAGATACTGCCGTGTTGAGTTGGCCCCTTCTTGAGGTAGAAGGTTCTCCGACGAAGGCAAGCTCTGCCAGCACCGAACGGGATGGAGTGCGAACCAGTACACTGCCCTTCAACGTCTTTGTGAATCGCTGCAGATCCGCGGCGTCCCCTATACGCCCGAGGTAGCAAGTGTTGTCACCGACTCCCGCTCCAGCCACGATGTAGGAGTAAGCAAGGCAGGAACTCTGCTGGCACTGCACAGCGCAGTCGCTTATCGGCTTGACGACCTTGTCGACGGCCACAGGAATAAGCGCTGTGTCGACCAATACTGCGTTCATCACACGCACACTTGCAAACGACGAGTGTGAGAGTGAGTGGGCATGCGGCCGCTTTAACCTCGCAGCCTCTGGAGGAGGCCCGAGTACCGTAAGACAGTGCGTTTCACGCCGCATTCAACGTGTGTTATTCTGGCGAGTTTCTGACCTTCACGCTGAGTCATCTGTGCATGCGACCATCGCCCATATTCTAGCAGACACGTTGCTGTTCACATGTTACTTACCCGCTTCCTCAATCTCCTCCAACAGAATGCCAACATCCGCCGTCACATACGATGCGTTAGTAGCACCAGCATCAGTTTGGTCGTAGAGATAGCAGGTGCCGGTGGATAAATCAAGTGACCACCGTTTGCACTGATCAGATTGTCTACACAGCTCTATGCACTGGGACATGTTGCTGTCAGGTTGTTGGTCAGTAGCGCCGCTGTTAGGTTTCGTCCCCACTTGCAGAACAAGCTCATGTTGTACGACAATGACATGCTCCTTGGACGCTGTTTGCTGCGCACCCAGGCGTCCAAGGTAACAGTTTGGTGTCCCATCACTGGGAGCCCGCGCGAATGACGCAACGCGACAGAGTTTCGTGCTGGCACAAGCTTCTGCGCAAGCTGCAGGTGAGCTAGCCACCGTTATTTCGAATGAGCCAAGCAGCAACAAGTCTACGCCTTGGCCGTAGGTATATGCCTCGCCTGTAGCAACCAGCGCAACACAGGAAGCTCGTCAAAACACCGGAAATCTGACTCGAACTGGCCTGCGCAAAGATCATCCTAAGAGAACGATTGGCATCCGACGCTGGCCGGACGTAGATAACCTTCTGCCTGTCCAAACGCTGCAGCAATACAACCACCGAGAGGTAGATCAACGTCGCTACTGCCAGGGAATGCAACCGGAGGCTAACTGAGAACTTACTGGGATAGGATGTGTCTTCGGATTCAGCGTACCCCGACACCCACTCGTAGTCATATGTGTCTTGTCCCAACACTTCAGGACCGTACAGGTTGCAGGTCTGGTCGAACTTGTTCCACGACCAATATGGATTCTGCGGGTCTGCTTGTGCCTTTTCCTGGCAATCTTTGGCACTCGTGACCGAATGCGAGGTCGGCACCACCGCTTGGCCAGACACCACACGTGCCCCGTACCTTCGATCATCGAGGTACTTACGCGGCGGAGTCCCCGTAACAGAGTACTTGCTTCCTGATATCGCATCAGCATTCGCCCTCTTTGATTCTAGTGCTGTGAAATCTTTCAGGTAACAGTTTACGTCGCGATTAGAGTAGTACGTCCAGTATCCGCATTCGGGCACGTGTGAGCAAGCTTCTTGGCATTCTCGAAACGAAGTTACCGTCACTGGGTCTTTTGGCAAGTTTGCGTCGACATATTCAGTCTCGACTTCGACTGTGATGACGACTCCTTTCGAGCCGGAAACCGCTCCGGCGAAACTAGCTTTCCCGTCCAGAGCGCCAGCGCTCTTGAGATGACAAGCCATAGATTCGTCAACTGTAGAGTAGAACGTCCAGTAATAGCATTCTGGTTCGTCGTTACATGATTCAAGGCAAGAAGCAGTATTCTGTGCGGCAACAGGAGAGGTAGACAAGTTGTGGTTCTTCAGTTCCACGTCCAGCTCCGCATACTGGTCCACGGATGGCTCGCTAGGAGTTGTGCAGTACTTCGGTCCAGACACAATGCCAGGGAATGGGAGTTTCTGTACCGTCGAGCATGCAGCATCGGGCCTTCTCAGACGGCATCGCTTCTCCATTGTGTTAAACGCGAAGTACTCACAGTCGGCGAACTGTTGGCAGAGTTTTTGGCATTCCGAAGATGTTTCCACGGTGATGATTGGTGCGGTGTCGATGCCCAGGTACAAAGTGTTATTCTCCGCGCATTCGGGATCTGTTCCTGGCGACGTGCATTCCTTTGTGGCTGACATTGCGAAAGGCTTGGGCAGTTTGTATAATTTGTCTTCCCCTCCTGCATACGCCTTCTTCAGAATGCACGCGCTTGACAAGCCCTCGAATGTGAAGAAATCGCACTCTGAATTTTCCTTGCAGAGCCCCTGGCAGTTCGTGGCCGATGCGGCTATGACGTTACTGATAATGCTGCCAAGGTACTCCATATCCCGTTCGGCGCAGGAAGGGGCGTCAGTCTCAGGCGCGTCACAGTATTTCGTAGCCGAAATCGCGAAGCCACGTGGCACGGCCTGCAGCTCTGTGGAAGAAGACGGAAATTGCTTGAGCACACACCGCCCATCCTGTGAATGGTAGGTGAAGAAATTGCACGCCAAGCTGTTTTGGCACAGCGCCTGGCAATGGAGTGCCGAACTCGTCGTCGCCTGAGAACCACTTTCTTGCCCGAGGTACTCTGTGTTGTACACAGCGCACTGAGGAACAGAGTCATGGGTGTCGTTGGAGCTGCAGAATTTCATCCCCGATATTGCAAAACCGACAGGCAGTTCTCTCAACGGCTTGCCTGTTTCGGAGGACTTGAGAACACAGCGGCGTTCGTGGCGGTAAAAAGTGAAGAACGAGCACAAAATATTGGCTTGGCATGCCGATTGACACTGGGATGCGGCGTTGGTGACAAGCGACTGAATTTCTACTCCAGTAAATTCAACGTTTGTCTTAAAACAGGACTCCATCGGCTCCTCAGGAAGCGAAGGTGGAGGCATACTTGGCCCCTCATAGAACTTTGGGCCGGATACTGTTGACTGTCTGGGGACTCTAGAAGTTGGCGCCAGTGCGTTCTTCAGGAAGCACAACATCTTATCCTGATAGTACGTCCAGTAGTGGCAGTCGGAGTACTGCTGGCAGAGGTACTGGCAATCTGGGTACGATTTAACAGAGCCATCGTCAACCACCTTGATGTTGTTGCCGACAAAATCCACGTTAATCTCCAGGGATCCTGCCGAAGAATGGAACAGAGAACAAGCCAGCTTCTCCACAGTCTCCTCCTAGTGTGTACGCAGATGAAAGAAACAAGGCTTGCTATGCAGACGTACCGGCAGTAGGGGTGCAGTTCCTTGGCCCGGAAACCATCCCCACAGATGTGAAGTCCTGAACACGCCCTAACAGGGCGTTGCTACTCTTCAGGTAACAGTTGCTTGTTTGGCCGACCCAGGTCCAGTAAGCGCAGTGGGGAGCTGCTACACAGTGGTAGTGGCAAAGCGCAGCTGATGTCACTTGGCCGGTCTCAATTTTCTCCGTGTCAAAGCCGCGGTAGTCCACATCGATCTCATAGCAATGCCCTGCGTGCATATAGGCGAGTTAAAATTTCCAGCCGGGTTCATGGTGAGCCTCTGCAAGTCGGAGAAGTTGAGACTGGAGTTACTCGCTTAGGGAGGGCCATGCAACCGTGTGGCAGCATGTAGCATGAGGACCTACCACGAGGTGTGCATGTTTTGGGTCCTGAAATCAGACCTGCAGTCGCTGTATCATGCGTTCGACCAAGCAAGGCTCCTTGGTTCTTGAGGTAGCAGTTCTTCTTCTGGCTGACCCATGTCCAGTAGAAGCACTGCATATTCGCTTCGCAGAGTTGCTGGCACTCGACGTAGGAAGCAACAGAATTCGTCTCTATTTTCTGAACGTCGAACCCACGGTAGTCCACGTCCAGCTCGTGGCACGCTGTACAGAAGGCGACGCAGCTCAAAATGATTGCGTTTGGATCTGGTGAGAGGAGTTGTAATCCTGACGGTGAGCAGCGAGTGATTGCTTACTTGCAGGGACGGGAACACAGTCTTTCGCTCCAGATATTTTGTCCATCGTGGTGCTATCTCGTAGCCAACCTTGAAGTGCATATGGGTTCTTCAGGTAGCAACTCTGCGTGGTCTGCACCCATGTCCAGTAGTAGCAACCTGTGCGGTCCTTGCACAAAGCTTGACAAGCTGACGGGGTTGTCACTTCCCCTGTTTCCAGCTTTTCGATGTCGTAACCGTAGTAATCGACACCAATCTCGTAGCAGGAACCTGGCACAGTGCGGAACACAAACTGTCGCTTGTGTATGGTGTGTGGATCGTCGCCAAAAGGACCACAGGGATATCAGTCAGTCTAGTAAAGTGAGCGACCTACCAGAGAACTGTTCGCCGCATCGTCTCGACCCTGATACCATCCCCACGGTGGTGGAGTCTTGGACACGCCCGAGGGGTGCATATTGGTCTTTTAGGTAGCAGTTGTTGGTTTTCCGCACCCAAGTCCAGTAGTGGCAGCTCGGATCAGCTTGGCACAGAGCGCGGCAGGAGTCTGCTGAGAAAACCTGTCCGGATTCGAGCTTCTTCACGTCGTGGCCCAAATAGTCTACGTTGTACTCGTGACAAGCTGCAAATGGACCACCGACAACACATCACTTGTGCACGGGGAGCCTATTTTCTCAGGCGGTGTTGCCATCTCCGTTCGCGCAGCTGAGCCACCGGCGTGCGGGAGAAGAGTGGCGGGGCCAGGCGTTGCCGTGGATGCACGGCAAGTCACTGTCAGCCGTTCATCCATTGGCAGCTCGGGTTACTTTGCTTGGCGATGCCACCGGCATGACAATGTCTCCAAATTCCACCGTGTTGGCGACACGAGTGCTCGCATGCAACGGAGTCCCTGTCGCTGTGCGTGAAACGCGACGGAAACGGAGCTATATTACCTTGAGGCACTGCAGCGCATCGTTTCGGTCCTGATATCATTCCAGCAGCGGCCGGCCCGACATCACGACCAATAAGGGCGAAGTAGTTCTTGAGGTAGCAGTTTTGCGTGTAGCTGACCCAGGTCCAGAACGCGCACTCCGGGAGCTGCTCACATCGAGCCTGGCACGCCTTGGCTGAAGCCACATCTCCACTTTCAATCTTCTGAACGTCGTATCCAGCGTAGTCGACATTATCCTCCTTGCACACTTCAAACCAGCACACGCCAAAGTGGGAAGACAAAACCTGGAAGAGCATCCGGAGGACGTTAACTGCAGAATCGACATTTTTATGTGTCGGCCGAGAACGCCAAGAGTTCATGCACAGGTCTTCCTAACAAAACTGCTCACAACCTCGCAACCATCCAGAGTACGGAAGAACAAAGCAAATAAGCAAATACGGGAGATGGGCACTATGAATTCCCAACTCTCCGGCGGTGCGTTTTAGGGCTGAAATCGCTGTGCAATGGTGGTCGGTTCATATCAGACCGTGGGAGTCCGTGGTCAGCGTTTTACCCGGATGGAGGGGACAGAACGCCGGGCCTGAGACAATTCCCAAAGTTGATTCGTCTGCATGGCGTCCATTCAAAGCAAGATTGCTCTTCAGGTAGCAGCTGTTTGAAGAGCTCACGTAAGACCAAAAACTGCAGCCTGTGGTTCCTTGGCACATATGCTGACAGAGTTTGGCTGATGAGCATTGACCCTCGATCTTCTTTATATCGAAGCCTTGATAATCCACGTCCCACTCATGGCAGCCTGTACGGCCAACAGTATTGTACAAAAGGGTACCCACATTACTTAAGGGGGAAAGCTGTATGGACATTCACTATATCGTCTTACACGGATCAGAAGAACGGTACGAACGAGGAAAATACGCTGGGCAACAAGCCAGTGCCAACTACCCACGACTAGGTGCGGAGCGAAACTCTGACGTCCGCCTCAGGACCAGCGAATCCCTCCATTTGGCACTGCACTGTTGTCGCGTCTGTTTACCCGGTGGCGTTGGTGTGCAATACTTCGGTCCTGATACCATGCCAACAGTTTGCTGACTTTGAACCCGCCCTAGCAGAGCATGAAGATCTTTTAGGTAACAGTTTTGAGTTTGAGAGACCCAAGTCCAGTAGATGCAGCCACTAGTCGCCTGGCAATGTGATTGGCAGGACGCCGCACTGTCAACCTGTTGGTTCTCGATTTTCCTGATGTCATGTCCGTAGTAGTCGACGTTGACTTCCATGCAAGCTGCAGGCAGCCAAAAAGGGGGTGGGCGAGTTTTTTTGCCAAAGGGCGTCTTCTGTTCCCAGAGATTTCTGATGCAATATTTGCTGCTACGGAAAACATGGCATCAGTCGCTGACTCCATAATTTCATTCGCCGCTATAGCGCACTTACCAGGAGAGGCGGAGGCGACCCTGGAGAAAAAGCAAACACGGATGATGGATGCGTTGTGTTTCTCTCCTTTCATAACAGAGATCTGCTGATCGCGTTGACCGCAGGCAGGGAATCACAATTGTCAGCATGATTCCTTACCTGAGGGAACAGTTGAGCAGAGCGACTGCGGTAGTAGCGGCGGCGGCAGCAGCGACTGCCACGCGCCTCCAGACGCGACGGCTACCTGCCGTCTTGTGGCAATGAGTGACCATGTTCGGGTGCCAGCAAAGAACTTTGGTCAGCCGGGGAGAGGTACCGAACTGCACAACGAAAACTGAGGTGAAGAGATATCCAATGGGACCGAGTAAAAGCGGTTGGTGAGCCCGCAGACGCTGGCAAAAAATGGATTAAACTATGGCATACTCTCGGCAGCTTGCACGAGTCGCATCGTTTTCTACGACCGTGTCGCACTGGAGTCAAAATTAATTTTAGTGGAGAGCAGGAGGGCAACAGTTTGACTTAGAGGTGCCCCAAAGCACCTCCTCGAACTGCATCAGTGAAGTAAGCAAAAACAATTTTGAAGTTTCTGCCAAAAATTGGACGAGCACGACTTAACGGGCTCAGGAAACTGCCGGTCGAGCCGTGCAAGAGGCGGAAGGGTAGTGCCCAGAGACAGGTGAAGGCGCGGTCTGTAGGTATTTGTATGCCAGGGCGTAGGCGCGCACGGTGACCTTGTCCCCTATGATGGTAAATCGTTCAGCGGTGAGTCCTGGGGATCTAGTGCTTTCATCTTGTTGCAAAGACCCATAAATCGGTCACGGGAGATTCGGCAAGGGAAAGATGGTTACCTCCGCATTAACAGGCATTTTTTCGATAGAAGGTGATGACGTATTCTTGGTGCGCGTGCCACCACCTATCGCCTGCAAAGCCACCGTGCTGTGCTGTCTCCGAACTGGGGAGACAGTCTTCCCATGCCCTCACAGACCCGCGGCCCTCCGACAGGCGTATACACCAGTGAACCCAAGATTCCTTCCTTAAACGTTACAAATATTTTTGCTGACTTCATTGTTACAGTTCGAGGAGGTGCTTTGGGGCACCTCTGAGTCAAACTGTTGCCCTCCTGCTCTCCACTAAAATTAATTTTGACTCCAGTGCGACACGGTCGTAGAAAACGATGCGACTCGTGCAAGCTGCCGAGAGTATGCCATAGTTTAATCCATTTTTTGCCAGCGTCTGCGGGCTCACCAACCGCTTTTACTCGGTCCCATTGGATATCTCTTCACCTCAGTTTTCGTTGTGCAGTTCGGTACCTCTCCCCGGCTGACCAAAGTTCTTTGCTGGCACCCGAACATGGTCACTCATTGCCACAAGACGGCAGGTAGCCGTCGCGTCTGGAGGCGCGTGGCAGTCGCTGCTGCCGCCGCCGCTACTACCGCAGTCGCTCTGCTCAACTGTTCCCTCAGGTAAGGAATCATGCTGACAATTGTGATTCCCTGCCTGCGGTCAACGCGATCAGCAGATCTCTGTTATGAAAGGAGAGAAACACAACGCATCCATCATCCGTGTTTGCTTTTTCTCCAGGGTCGCCTCCGCCTCTCCTGGTAAGTGCGCTATAGCGGCGAATGAAATTACGGAGTCAGCGATTGATGCCATGTTTGTCCGTAACTCTAGCTTGTGACTGCTGAAAAGCAACGCAGCAGAAACTTTCATTCCAAAAGAAACTCCACTGTTTCCGGTGTACAATGAGGTGTCTCATTGGAGTGTACCTGAAATGTATCAGATGCACACTGCTACGAGAACAACACGGATTATCGAGGCTCTGATGTCGAGAAGGTCGAGACCGGATCTGTATCTTCGTTTTTGTCTTGCCAAGAACTTTGCGCGGAGCATCCACAATGCTTCTTCTGGACCTGGGATGCAGCCAACAAGAACTGCTACTTGAAGGCAGAAGCTGCTGCAGCATCGCGGGTCACCGGCTCTAGCGCTGTTGGCCTCGTCTCGGGCCCAAAGAGCTGCCTTTCATCAGCTCCGTCAGTGCCCGGTAAGAAAACGCTGGCATACTGTCGTGGGTGCTTCTACGCTTATTCAAATTCAAGCATAAGTCACAAAGTTTCTGGCCAAGATATTACCCGACTGTGCACCTGTCCTTTGCATCTACGTCACTTTCCCTAACTCTAGGAGTCAGCTGAGCATCGTTGTTACCGTGGATTCGCTTTTATGGTAAGCATGTGTTGTGTTGTTGCTTTGCGCCTAACAGTCTGCTTTCGGCTCGATACAGACTATTTCGGCTACGATATCGTAAAGGTCGAGGATGGCAGTATAGCGGGCCCAAACGCATGCCAGATCGCATGTCAAGAGACAGCAGGGTGCCAGTACTGGACCTTCGTCAGCCAGACATCGGCCTGCTACCTGAAGGACAGCCGAGCGTTACTGGGATACAAGCATGGCGCAGACACTGTCGGCATGATCTCCGGCCCTCGAGATTGCCTGCCTCCAATTTCAGGTATGTTTATATGTTACATTCATGTCGGCGTCCCCCCGAAAATGAAGCCTTTCTCAGATCTCGTATATTGTCAGCGGCTCTGTTACTCCTTTTTGTCTGCAGCCTGGTGCCTTGAAGGCAACGTCGACTACGTGGGTTATGACGTGGAGAAAGTAGAGAATGGCCAAGTCACATCAGCGGCAGCATGCCAACACCTGTGTCGGGCCATCCCGCAGTGCTTCTATTTTACCTGGGTCTCAAAGGAAAACAACTGCTATTTGAAAAATTCCAGCGCCATTCAAGGCCGCAGCAGCAATTATTCCACTATCGGAATGGTCTCCGGGCCCAAAGTTTGCCACAGCAACCCTCCAGGTCCGCGGCACTTTCCAAAAGTACACAAGCAATGTGTGACCGCAGCCGTCCTCTTGTACACCATTTATTGCCAGGGCAACAGTAGGCCGTTGTAGGTTTCTGCTGTCGGCGGAAGAGTAAACACTATATGTGTTCGTGCTGAATTCAGGTGCTTGGTACGAGCTGAATGTGGACTACTTCGGGCACGACGTGCAGAAGATTGAGACTGGGCAGGTGACCACCGCAACAATGTGCCATGAGTTGTGCCGTGGGAAAGAGGCTTGCTTTCATTGGACCTGGGTCAAACAGACACAATCGTGCTACCTCAAGGGCCCGTACGCCTTGCAAGGAAGGGTACAAGACGACACTACCGTCGGAATGGTTTCCGGACCAAAAGAATGCATAAGCCCTCCAGGTTAGTAGTGTAGTTTGTCATCAAGTAATCCCCGGTGTCACATCCAAGACACACTAAGATGACGACGCAGCCTTGTCCAACTAGCGGTGCCATGATGTCAGAATTTCAACCAATGTTTCCTTCAGGAGCATGCTCGTAGAGAAATCGCGTAAGTTGTCGAATATGGTTGACACTCAGGTAGTCCGGCTGTGTCACGCGTGCGTGCAGTCCCCTGTTTCGAGAAGGACGTAGACTACAGAGGGGGGCTCGTGTCTGAGATGGGACCCGGAACTACTACCTCTGCAGCGATGTGCCAGTCGTTCTGCCAAGCATCGCGCGCATGCTATTTCTGGACATGGAACAGAGACACCCGAAACTGCTATTTAAAAGACAGCACCGCCTCATCTTTCTGGGTGAAGGACGAGTCCACAATTGGCCTCGTTTCGGGACCCAAAGATTGCGAACCTCTACCGCCAGGTACGAATCCTATTCGCTTTTCCAGAACGCCTTATCGAACGCCCATCTGGCACTCTTCGTACGCCGTTTCGGTCCCAGACGCTATCCTGGTGCTGCTGCCTTACCCACGTTCGCGAATACAGCTCCCGCCCTCCTTGTTGGCTGCCTGCAGCGTGCATGGAAGTCAACGTCGACTACTACGGACATGACATCAGGAAAATCGAGAACCAACAGGTTGACAGTGCGGCGTCCTGCCAATCACATTGCCAGGCGACTAGTGGCTGCATCTACTGGACTTGGGTCTCTCAAACTCAAAACTGTTACCTAAAAGATCTTCATGCTCTGCTAGGGCGGGTTCAAAGTCAGCAAACTGTTGGCATGGTATCAGGACCGAAGTATTGCACACCAACGCCACCGGGTAAACAGACGCGACAACAGTGCAGTGCCAAATGGAGGGATTCGCTGGTCCTGAGGCGGACGTCAGAGTTTCGCTCCGCACCTAGTCGTGGGTAGTTGGCACTGGCTTGATGCCCAGCGTATTTTCCTCGTTCGTACCGTTCTTCTGATCCGTGTAAGACGATATAGTGAATGTCCATACAGCTTTCCCCCTTAAGGTATGTGGGGACCCTTTTGTACAATACTGTTGGCCGTACAGGCTGCCATGAGTGGGACGTGGA